>NC_060267.1:137369222-137532548 GCF_021613505.1 Equus quagga
GCCTACCACAGCATGGCTTGCCAAGCGGTGCCATGTCTGCACCTGGGATCTGAAGCGGTGAACCCCGGGCCACGTTGTCTTTTACTTTTGCACTTACTTTTATTAACTCTTTCCTTGTTTTTTGGGTTTGCCCTATTATTTTTTCCGTCCTCCTGAGTTCAATACCATCTCACTATTAAAGATAATGAATTTCTCTCTATGAACTGCGTTAGCTGTGTTTCACGAATTTTGACCTGTAGTATTTTCATTATCATTCAGTTTTACATATTTCTTAATTTACTTTATGATTTCTTATTTAACCCACATTTTTTTTTTTTTCCTGGGTTTTTTTGCTGAGAAAGATTTGCCCTGAGCTAATATCTGTTGCCAATCCTCCTCTTTTTTTTTTTTTTGCTTCAGGAAGATTCACTCTGAGCTAATATCTGTGCCAGTCTTCCTCTATTTTGTATGTGGGTCACTGCCACAGCATGGCTAATGAGTAGTGTAGATCTGTGCCCAGGATCTGAACCCGTGAACTCGGGCCACCGAAGCAGAGTGTGCTGAACTTAACCACTACACCACAGGGCTGCCGCACCTACACAGTTTTTCTTTTTAATGCCGTGTTAATTAGTCTCCCAAGGTATGACCTTTTTTCAGCATTTCTTTTTTCTTTTTTAACTTTTGGCATTGTAGTCTTCTGTAACTGCTTTCTGACTTCATCCTATTGTGTTCAGAGAAGATGCTTTGTATGGTAGCTGTAATTTAAAATCTATTGAGAATTGTTTTGTGGCCACACATGTGGCCTGTCCTGGAGAACGTCCCGTGTGCAATTGAGAAGAATATGTGACACTTTAGCCTGAGATCCTGGTGTGTGTGAACTCCGTCCTGAGGAGGCCATCAGGGCTACCTCTCTGGCGTGTATGGGGTTGGCTTTTGTGCATGTTCTGTGTGTGCGTTAAGGTAGTGTTTGTTCCTGGGGTGCTGGGTGGGGCTTGGGTGTGTTAATCGTGAGGTTTCCTCTTTGCAGTGGGCCCACCGACATGGAGCCACTGGAGCAGCTGGGCTCGCCACTGAGGTTTCGCTCCGGCTTGGACAGCGACCCCATGTCAGGGTAAATAAAACCTGCAGGCTGGGTGCATCTTCTTGGCAGAGGTGACAAGAGGGCTCAGGTGGGCTAGGATGAGGCCTGTGGGGACTGGGATGGCACAGAGTTACTGCGGTGGGGCCCCAGAGAAGCTGTCACCATGTCTGACACAAAGACCCTTGATCCATATGTTGGGAAATTGTGTCCTTATCACTGTGCTAGGGATAGGGTGACTGTGGTTGGAGGTTGAGATTTGAAAGGCCGAGAGTGAGGCTCCGTGTTGGCCTAGGTGATGGGATAGGCACAGGTGACTGATGGGTGTAGGTGATGGGGAGGGAGTGACAGTGATGGGGGTGACGGTGGCAAAAGGCAATAGTGATGAGGCAGAGGTGGCAGGGATGGGGTGACGGGGGCTCCAGAGCTGAGTATATGGTGATAGGGTGATGGTGGTGATGGTGATCGGGGCAGTGGTTGTGGGATAGGTTGATGGTGATGCGGCAACGGTGGCGATGGCGACAGTGATGGAGGTGATGGTGGTGCAGGGTGCATGGTGATGGGGTGATAATGGTGGGGCAAAGATGCTGGGACAACTGATGATACACGGTTCTTGTGTCAACGTTTGTGGGTCACAGTTACTGTGTTTGGGCCCTCCTTTCAGGAGGCCAGGGAACAGCCCAATCTCCCAAACTCCAGTCCCTTTGGCTAGGTTCCTGCCCTGTCTTGTTGCCACCATGGCAGATGTCATGGCGAACATTTCATGTGGATGGAATGGGCATGTAGCTGCTTGCATGTGTTTTCCTGGTGGAGTCTGTTCTATGTTCTGTCTGCTCCCTGCCCTGGTGGATCTAGAAGCCCCTCTCAGTAGAAGTTCCACCTCTGCCTGCTTCCCCCTTTGGAGGAAGAGACTTTGGACTCCAGGCCTGTGTCTGGGGCCCGGGTTCTTGTCCTGCCCCATCCTGCCCTGTTGGCCTGGGTGGGTACGGGGCCTCACTCCTGGGCTCCTGTTAGTGGGGGAGGGGAAGAAGTGCAGCCAATGCGCCCTCCTCGGTGCCCGGGGCTGGGCCTCCTCACTCTGCTCTGCTGGCTGACCCTTTCCCCTGGGCTGGTTAGAGACTGAGACCTTGAAGCATCCCTCCCTCCACATCCCGGGAGCACCCCTCCTTTGCTGAGACCCAGAACTGTGGGTTTTCAGATGGCCTCATAGGATATTCTGATGTCTAGTCAGTGTGGGCCTGGAGGCGCCCAGGAGTAGGCCTGGTCCTGAGGACAGTGGACACCGTGGAGGGTTATGGGCAGTGTTGGGGTCTGCTGTTTTAGGAAGAAGACCACTTTGGGTGGTCCATGGAGGATGAAAAGAGCAGGCAGGGAGGGTGTGGCAGGTGGCAACTATAGCATCTTGATCTGTAGTCGGACCAGAGGGAGATCAGAGGGAGACTGGGCTGGGCAGGGTGAGGTGAGGCTGGAGACTGGGCCTTCAGCAGCTGCCTGCCAGGAACGGGGCTGAGGGAGTGGCAAGGGGTAGGTGGTGCTCTCGTCTCTGCTCAGGTGACAGTGTCGGAGGTCTAGCCCTGTATAGGGATGCGGAATGGGGAGTGAGTTTGTGGTGAAGGGCTTGGGTTTGGGCGGGATGAGTGTGTTGAGGACCAAATCTAGGGTCAGCAGTGTTTGAAGAATGGGCGCAGGAGGAGCTGAGAGGTTGGGTTCAGAGAGGTGGGTTGGTATGTAGGTTCCACACCATGGAGGCCATGGTGCCCTTGGCAGGAGCCGTTCAGTGGAGTGGATTGAAGCGTGAGTTGGAAGTGTATATGGTGAGATGAGCTCTGTGGAGGTGGTGTGGTGGTAGACGGTTCTGTGCAGAGATTTGCTATGAATGGGTGAGGAGTAAGATGGAAGTTGCAGGAGGAATGAGGGGGAGGAACAGCTTCTTTTGCAATGGTGGAGATGAGCTGGGAGAGAGAGAGTGGGGACAATGCAGAACAAGGTTCCCCGAGGGGCATAGGAGGAGGAGTGGCTTCCTGGGACTGCAGTGCAGGGAGGTGACTGGGGCCAGCTCAGGAGCACCTCTCCCTCCCTGAGGTGTGCACATAGAACCAGGTCTGGTCAGCTTGACCACATGCTGTGCTGTGCACACCACTGCGCAGTGTGGGCATGCCCTGCTGCCTCCCTGCTCCGGCTCCGTTCCTCATGCCTCCCACCCAGGCTATCCTGCCCACGCACTGGGAAGAACAGATGACTGGAGTAATGCTCCCCTCCCACTTGCCCCCCACCCCTCCCTGCCCCGTCTCTCCCTCTTTGCCCTCTGAGCGGAGCCCCAGCCTCTTGTACCGCACCTGCCTTATACAGGTTGAGGGCTTGAGAAGCAGGTGCTGGGAGGGTAAGGGGACAGGGTCGCCAATGACACTTCTCCTGTGAATGCTCTCAGGTGACCGCCTGTCTGGGCCCCAAGGAGAGGTCTGTATGTGCTGCCCCCTTGGCAAGGGCACTGTTGTTTGTCCACTGGAGTGTTGGCTCCTTGATGGGTGCAGCCCCTGCTGCCTGGGCTGTGTCTGGGAGCTTCAGGGAAGCCCCGATAGGGGAAAGACCCCATGCTCTGGGGACCCACACCAGTTCTGCCCCCAATCCCCCACCACTGACCCCTCCTCCTCTTCATTCTTGGACCCTTGCCCTCAGCTCTCCTGGGTGACTCCTTGGGTTCCCCAGGAACAAGGCACCAGGTCAGAGCACAGGGATTCAGATGAGTCCACATCTGCCTGGCACAACCTGGACAGCTGATGTCTTCCCTCAATGTGGGCACCATGCTCCCCATACTTTGGGCATGTTACCTGTGGGCTCAAAGTTGGCCCAGGTGTTCTGCGCCACACCCCTCCCCCCCTCCCCCCTCTGTTTGGCAGGTGAGTCCTGTCCTGCACTGTTGAACGCTCTGTGGCTGTGTT
The DNA here is from genome assembly GCF_021613505.1 of Equus quagga. NCBI lineage: Eukaryota > Metazoa > Chordata > Mammalia > Perissodactyla > Equidae > Equus > Equus quagga. Next base: position 137,373,219 of record NC_060267.1, read on the forward strand.
CCCAGAGCTTCTTTGGTTCCCTGTCGTGGTTCTTTTGGATCCTGATTTCATTGTCCCTTCCCAGCTCGTTGCCACTCACGGGATGGTCAGGCAGGACTAGCGTGTTTTTGTTTTTTTTTTTTTTGAGGGAGATTAGCCCTGAGCCAACATCTGCTGCCAATCCTCTTCCTTTTGCTGAGCAAGACTGACCCTGAGCTAACATCCATGCCCATCTTCCTCTACTTTATATGTGGGACACCTGCCATAGCATGGCTTGACAAACGGTGCCATGTCCGCAGCCAGGATCCGAACTGGCGAACCCCAGGCTGCTGAAGCAGAACATGCGAACCTAACTGCTGCGCCACTGGGCCGGCCCCGGGACTGGCGTGTTTTTAAGCACCTGAGTGGTAGAGTCTCTGGCTGTGGGCCCCAGGCAAGCCACTGCTGACCCTTTGCTCTGACTCTGCTGTGACAGTGCAGGGGAAAGGCAGGGAGGTCCATTAAGTGAGGCGTGGGCTCGGCGAACCTGTGCCTGCTCCAGTCCTCACAGCGTCCTTTCTGCAGCTCTCACACTCACTGTGTCATGAGCGGTAAGCTGCCTTGTCAGCATCATGGTGAGAGTGCTGGTGTCCAGCAGGCGGCCATTTCACCGTCCGAACATTGGGAATCTGTGGCCTCCTGAGGGCTGCCCAACTTAGCCCCACCGCAAGCTCCCTGCCTGTCCTCTTGCTACCCTGGTCTTCTGTCCCCTCCTGCCTGGGCTGACTCTGCTTTCGGAGCTTGGCCTTTGGGCTCCTTGATCTGCAAGGCAGCCCCAGCCTTGGGAAGCTGTAGTCCTTCCTCGCAGAGGCGTCGTCCCACAGGCCCCTGCCACACTGTGCAACCACCCCTCAAAGATTGCACTTCCTCCGAGCGTGATGCCTGGCTGTCCTACTAGGTGTTGCCCACAGGGTCCCTGAGTGAATTTATTCATTCGTCACATACTTATTGAGCACCTACTGGATGCCAGGTGCTGGAGATACAGTGATGGCCCAAAGCAGGTGCAGTCTGTGTCTCCATGAATCCACAGGCTGGAGGCAAGATGCACGTTAATGAAATGCTCACACGAAGGAGTGTGTGTTTACAAACTGAGACAGACAGAAACTTGGTTCTGTAAGAACATTTATCAAGGAGCCTGACCTCATCTGCATGGTCAGGGAAGGAGTCCCTGAGGAAGTGATATTTTGAGCTGAGGTCTGAAGGGTGTACAAGAATTAATTACGTGGGGGTGGAGGAAGGGAATGGTAGACCAGGCAGCAGAAACTGCATGTACAAAGGCTCTCAGGTAGGACACAGCATGGTGCTTTCAAAAGCTGAAAGGAGGGGGCGGCACCGGCCTGGTGGCGCAACGATTCAGTTCGCTGGTTTGCGTCCTGGGTATGGACCTATGCACTGCTTGGCACGTCGTGCTGTGGCAGGTGTCCCACATATAAAGTAGAGGAAGATGGGCACGCATGTTAGCTCAGGGCCAGCCTTCCTCAGCAAAAAGAGGAGGATTGGCAGCAGATGTTACCTCAGGGCTAATCTTCCTCAAAAAAAAAAAAAAAGCTAAAAGGAGGGTAATGTGGCCAGAGCCCCAGACTACACAACTAGTTGTATTTCATGTGGACTTTTAATTAAAGATTAAAATTTGCTTTATTACATACAATGTTTTACTATCTGACGAGAAAAATCCTAGATTTTTTTTTATTGTCAACTATAATATATACACAGAAAAGTACAGACACACACACATACACAAAGAGTTTAACAAGTTAATGATCAAGCATATTCCTGTGTGATCCCAAGGGCTACAGGAGCCATAGTAGGCTTTTGAGCAGGGAGTGACATGATCGCACATGGCAGGTAGCCAAGGGAACTGGAGGAGGCATCTGCCTGACATTGGAGAGGGAGCTTAGTGGCTTGGAGTGTGTGCTGGTGGGAGAGGAGGAGCTGAGGGGACGGGCTGGCAGGAGCTGTATGTTGTCCAGGGCCCTAGGATCTGCTGGTGGGCCTAGAGAGCTGAAAGTGCCCAGCGGCGGCATGTTGGGCACACTGAGTCACACTGAGGCGGGGACATCTCTCAGACCTGTGGTAGCACTATCCTTGACAGTCGGGTGGACAGGCCACAATGAGGGGCCAGGCCTGGGCAGCCGAGGCTAGGGAGGCAGCTCTGGGAAGACAGCCTGAGTGCCTGGGCCCTCCCCAGTCCTGGCCCCTCTAGGCTGCTAGCCCAGCTGGGAGCAGCTGGGGCCTTGGGTCACGCTGTGTCTTTAAGAGGGCCTGTGTCTGTCTTTCTTGCCACTGACGTCAGGGATAGGGGAGGGCCCAGGAAATTTGCTTTCCTTTTCCTAGAAAGGGGAGGAGATCGAAACTGAGTGGCCCATGGTGGAAAGCGGGGAAGTCCAGGGTTGCAGGAGGCCCCTGAGTGAAGGCAGAGGCTAACATGGGGTGAGCCTGGGCGCCATACTGTGTGTGTTATGTGTGTGTGTGAGAGCAAGAGAGAGAGAGACAGAGACAGACAGAGATGAACAAAATGAGAGTGAGAGAGAAAAAGAGTGATGGTGATGGCCCTGCAGTCGCGTGTCACTGATTAGGTGCTGGGCTCTGAGGTGGAATCCCCTCCCCACAGGGCGAGGCCTTGGGAGGCAGATGCCCCACAGCTCACCAGGCTCCTTCGCTGATTTAATGTGCTTGGTGCGGTTACCAAGCATTTACCTTTTATTAGAAAAGAGCCTGGCCTCCGGGAGCAGGCGAGGCCAGCAAGGGGCTCTGCCTGCCCTTGAAAGTCATCTTTGGTGAACTCCCCGCCAGGGTTGCTTTCTCAAAGGGCAGGCCCTCCATTCTGTTGTGGTCCTTGCTGCGGCACCTGCGTCAGGCAGGGAGGCCTCCTCTTCCAGACCATCCGTCTGGCTCTGTCCACCACCTGCCATGCCGGTTGGAGTGTTGAGCCCAGGGAGGGATGGGAGCACCTGGCGCAGTGCACCCGCAGGCTCCTGTCACTTGGGGCCAGCAGCCCTGCCTGGGCTTGAGCCGGCCAGCGCAAGGGCTGTGTTTGCCACGTGCCTCTCCTCGCTGTTCTGGCCCCGCTGTCCTCCGCTCTCCTGGAACTTCTCCCCGTCTTCATCACCTGTGCTTCCTGAGTCATTTTACCTTGAAAATCTGCTTCCTACAATGGACTGTGGCTTCCAGAAGCCAGGATTTGGTCTGTCCCGCCCACCACTGGTTTTGGCTCAAACCACACAGTGCCTGTCTTGTGGCGTGTTTTCAGTGAACATCTCTCATCAGTTGAGGGGGTGGACAAGATGTGTGTGTGTGTGGGGAGGTACTTGAAGAACTCCCTCCCATGCTCCTGAGGGTGGGACAAGGTGGGCAGACCCTAGGTGCGGTGCTTTATGTAGACTCACAAAGAGCCCATTTTATGCTTGAGGAAACTGAGGCTGAAACAGGTTCAAGCTACTCACCCAGAAGTTGCTGTTTGTGTTGCCAAGTCTCCCGGCAAGAGGAGTGCCCCCTGGGAATGGGGTGTGGACTGCTGGTCCTGGGTAGGGGCAGAGGCCCCGGGTCATGACTGGCTCTTTGGCAGGTTCGGGGCGACTGTAGCTGTTGGCCTGACCATCTTTGTGCTCTCTATTGTCACCATTATCATCTGCTTCACCTGCTCCTGCTGCTGCTTGTACAAGATGTGCCGCCGACCACGTCGTAAGCATGCCCACCCCCAGCCCACCCCACTCTGACCCCTGTGTGTAGTTATAGACCCCAGGGTGGCAAAGGGAACTGACCAGGGCCCTGATTTGGCTGAGCTGGAGGGAGGGGTGGCAAGCCCGGAGGTCCTGACTGGGATTCTCTTTGCAGCGGTTGTGACCACCACCACGGCCACCACTGTGGTGCATGCCCCTTACCCGCAGCCCCCAAGTGTGCCACCCAGCTACCCTGGACCGACCTACCAGGGCTACCACCCCATGCCCCCCCAGCCAGGGATGCCTGCAGCACCATACCCGACGCAGTACCCACCACCCTACCCAGCCCAGCCCATGGGCCCTCCGGCCTACCATGAGACATTGGCTGGTGAGTACCACAGCCCACTCTGACCCTGCTTGACCCCCCCCAAAGCTCCCGCTTCTGCCCCCTCACACCGCAGGCGCTGTGCCCACAGCCAACCGGTGTCCTCTCTCTTTTCAGGAGGTGCCGCCACACCCTACTCTGCCAGCCAGCCTCCTTACAACCCGGCCTACATGGACCCCCCGAAGGCAGCCCCCTGAGCATGCCCCTGCATCTCTGACTGCCACTTGATATGTCATGTGTGTGCATGGGTATGCAGGCATGGTCCTTCTCTCCCCGTGCGTAGTGTGTGTGTGTCCTGTTTGTACACAAGGCTTCTTTTGATGCCGACGAGGTGGGAAACAATCCTTGCCAGAGTTGCTGGGACCATGTTTTGTTCTCTTCCTCACTTGAAATTATGCTTCCTTGAAATCTCAAGCAAAATTCACAGAATGGGGTGGGAGTTCTTTTCCAGACCACCCCAGGGAGTCCAGGTGGGGCTTGTCACACTAGAGTAGCACAGCTTTTTGTGGGCAAGATGCACACGTGTTCTGGTTTTGGCAGAATGGTTAGCCATTGCTTGAGGCCATAGCTTGTCCCCAGACTGTGGGGTACCCGTGGAAGAACCAGAGCCATGATGCAGGTGAGTGGATGAGGCTGGGCACCTGGTTACATTGGGTTTCCGTCCTTCTGGCAGATATTTCATCGCTCCCTGGAGCCTGTGCCATGCCCAGGGGAGGGTGGGCAGCGTCCCAATAGCAAAACAACTCGGGCAGAGCTGCACCCATCCCTAATTGTGTCTTCCCAGACTGCCCTGCCTCCTCCCTGGACCACCTGGAGGGCCACATCCACCCACAGTTCTGGCTTCCCTTGCTGGCCCTGGCCCCCACCTCAGGTGGGCAAGGTGGCCTCAATCCACTTACACACTCAGGTGTCCTTCCTGCAGTGATTTTGTTTACTTTTAGCCAAACATTTTGCCTGTTTTCTGTTTCAAAATGTATGTGATAGTTGCTGTGAGGCTGAGAGCTCTGGGTCCTGGAGGGAAATTGGCCCCCAGAGGAGAGGGGCCATCTGATCTCTGGTAGTCCCTGCTTCCCCTGACACCAGCCTCACGGAATATCCAGCTCCTGTACCCTAGTCAACACTTTGTCCTGGCAGTGGGGACACCTGGGCCAACAGGTGGTCTGGACCAAAGGTGGAGGGGGCCCTGGGTGGCTGCTCTCGCTCAGACACGAATACCTCGGTGTCCCCTGTCCCACTGTTAACGTCTCAGCAGATGTCTTAGCTTTGTACTTGTTGGGGTGTTTTTGAGAGTCTAGGGTCTGCACCTTTGTTTATAATAAATGCAAACATTTGGAGCTGCTGCCTTCTTTCTTCAGAGCCTTGGCTGCTGGGACTAGGCATTAGGCCAGGTACCAACACTTGGATTTCCATGTTTTCCCTCTTACTGAGCTCAGACATCTGACCATCCTGCTAGGCTGGGTGAGGGACAAAGACTGTGTCACTCTCTGGGCCCCCTCCCCAGGTCCCTGAATATGGGCAGAGGTGCAGGAGGCTCTAAGGCTGCTAAGGCGGGTAGAGGCGAGTGACCACTCAATGCTGTGGGGAGCTTTATTAGCCAGACTTTCCTTCTCGGCCTACTGCCCAGGTGTGACCAGAGACAGCCCATACAGTGTGGCTACTGCCAAGGTCAGGAAGGCCAGAAGGCCCAGTGGAGCCAACAGTCCCTCTCCAGGTGGGGCTCCAAGGCCTTTCATTGGAGGAAGGGCCTTGGGCCTCCTGCCCCCATCAAGGTTGGGACTGGTGTCCCTGGCTCTGGCCAGGGGTACAGTGGCTGTGGCAGCAGATGGCCTTGGGTTGGTTCCAGTAGAGGCTGTGACCCCATACATTGGCTTGATGGTGCTGAAGGGCCTGGCGTGAGCATCCACCCACTGCAGCAGGGCCCGTGGCCTCCACTGACAGATGCTGAGCAGAGCTAGCACGTCACCCTCGGCTGTGTGTGAGTCCGGGGGGGCCTTCCCGTATAGGCGTGTGTAGATGCTGCCCAGGCTGTAGCTCTTCCTTGGGCCATGCTCCGAGGGGCTGCCCGCTTGCTCTAGGGCCTTCAGGGCAGCAATGCTATCCACACAGAAGGCGCCGTCCAGAGCACTGGTAAGGCCCAGCACAGCCAGCTCTGCCTGGAGCAGGGGGAAGTCGTAGCGGTCACCATTGTGTGCCACGAGGCACCAGGGCTTCGGCTGGCGCTGCAGAAAGGCTCGGAGCAGGTTGACCAGGTCGGCATCGAAGCGTTGACGCCCATGCGCTGTCAGCATACCTGTGCTCAGGCCTGTGATGTCACTGGCTGCAGGGCTACAGGCCTTCCCTGGAGCCACGCACAAGGAGAGCTTGTCCACCACACGGGGTGGTGGGGGCACTGTGGGAGGAGGCCCGTGAGGGTTGGGAGAGCTCTCTAGGGCACATCTGTGGACGGCCAGCAGGCAGAGTTCTGTGACCTTGGGCTGGGAGAAGGGCAGGCCAGTGGCTTCCAGGTCCAAGAAGATGAGGGTCTGCACAGGACCTGGGAGTAGGCCCTGTGAGCCCATGGTGGGTACCTGCCGCTGAGCCTGGGAAGGAGCATGGGGTAGGGTCAGTATGTGAGTGCCCCAGTGATAAGATCTAAGGCAGGTGGGGTGGGGTGGGGTGGGGTGGGGGGGCCCTTCCCTGCACAGGCAGGCACTGCAACCCATTTTCAGGGCAGGAAACCAGAGATGGTGGGACTCAGCATGCTCAGCTGTCTGTCTGGGGGAAGGTTTGGCTCCTCCCCTAGTGCCCACTTAGTCTGGCAGGAGTGGGGTGGGGATAAGGGAACCTACCCTATCCCCTTGGGGGGTCCCCACTTACCGAGTAGCAGGCAGGCAGCAATGGCTCAGGCGGGGCACACACTTTCTGGCTGATTCTTGCTGCTGGCAGCAGTGGCGGGAAGTGAAACCCAGCCTGAGCCCGCCCACGGGCTGGCGTGAGCAAGGCCCGCCCTGCTGTCAGCCTGCCTGGTTTGTCCCTCTCTTGCCAACACCCATCCTTCCCCAGGCACTACCCCCCCCAACCCTCCCACCTCTTGACTCCCCGAAGGCCTTCTCAGATCTTTAGCTGTGGGCCTGCTGGTGGGCACACTGCACCAGAAACCCTCATACCAGTGAGTGAGCCAGCCGGGAGGACAAGGGCAGTGGAGCCCAGGCTATCGAGGAAGACTAGCTCCAGGACTCAGACCTGCCGTGGCCATTTTGCAGCCACCCCTCGGCCCCACTTTCCCAGGCCTCCCTTGTTTAGGCCCGGACTGAGGGCTGCCTCCTAGTGACACAATGGTTTCTTCCCATGGCCTCAGCCCAAAGGGATGACTCAGGACAATTCCACAGGCAGGGCAGGGCTCCTTCCTCAAAGCAGATTTGTTACCATGGGGACCGAGTCCCAGATCCAGCCAAGGACAGGAAGAAAGATCCAAGCCTTCCCGGGTCCGCTCCTGCTCTGTCCCTCCCACTCAGCCAACACCGATCGGACTCAGGAAACACAAGGCTGGCCTGTTCTCACACAGTCGGTCACTGCTTTTAATCAGTTGATGAGGTGAGGAAAGTAGTGGTGCTGGTGCCACCATGTGGCTCGATGCTCACCGGCCTCAGCCACAGTCCATCTCAGGGTCATCCACGTCAGGTTCGGCGGCACAGAGGTCATCCAGGGCTGCCTCTGAGCCAAAAAAGAAGAGGGTCCCCTGGTGAGGACCTGAAGTTGCTGGAGACTGGGGGAGGTCCTACCTCTCCGCCCCCCATGCCCGCAGGAACTAACCAGTCCCTTCCACGCCCAGGCCTTGCTCCCTCAGTTACTGCAAGCAAAGTGATACAAAGGCAATTCAGACAGGGATGTTTCTGGAAAAACCGTGGCTCTGCCAGGCCGACGCAACAGATGTAAGCAAAAGGCAGCCTGATATGCTCAGAGAAGAACCAGAGTAGGAAGACAAGAATGACCCCAGTGCTGGCAAAGGCCGTGGTGGATGGAGGACTGCTGACGTAAGGTGGGGAAGTCTGACTTGTCAACAAACTTGAGGAAAAAGCCCACGTGAGGGCTGGGGCAGGGAGGGGTCCTCCTGCCAGCTCACCTTCACAGTCTGTCACGTCAGGAAGCCCTCGAATCAGCATGCTGACCCCTGGCATCACCTGGTCATACTGATGCAGGACCTCCACACAGTGCACACTGAAGAGCTTGTCTTTCTGGGACAGGCTGTGCAGCAGCAGCACCGTGTCCCGCAGACACCGCACTGTCCGCTTCTGCTGGTCAGTCCTTGGAGGCCCCCCTGTCCTCCGCACTGTCAGCCACTGTCTGTGCAGCATCACTGTCAGCGCTCTCACCACCTGGGGGAGGGCACAGACTGAGGTCAGGTTTCGCGGCTCCTGCACCCTAACAACTTGCTCAGCTGGGCAGCACCTTTCCTAGCCACCCCCGGTGAGATGGGTTCTGAATGGTGGCACCAGGGTTAGAAGGAGCATGGGATCCCTGCACCTTACCCCCAACAGAGTGGCCACGCTGTCGGCCCTGCCTGCCCCTAGGCACTCACCTCCACGTTGCACTGGCAGTTGGAGCCAGTGACCGGGGAGGAGGGGCTCTGCACACCAAGCTTAGCCAGGAGCCACACGGCCTAGAACAAGAACAGTCTCTGTTCCATCCGTGGCAGAATAAGACCCTGATCACAGTGAGGGCTGTTTCATGCTTCTCCTACAAGAGCTCCAGTTGCCTTAGCAACTTCTCGTCTGCCCAAATGGGGTCCCAGAGGTGGTGTTGTGGTGCCTTCTTAGGCTAGACTCGGGACCCACACCTGTGTCTCACCAATGACCCACCTGCCTCCAGGCCCACCTCCAGCCGTCAGGGCCCAAAGCCGCGTAGGAACAGTTATTGGGCAACTTTACCAAGTCTCGGGACACCCTGGGGTCCGACTGTATTGCATCTGTGCAGTATGGAGCCCCCAAACAAGCAAGCCCCCACTTACTTTATTAGTGGCCAAACTCTTGTTACCAAAATGAATTAAGCTCCCTTTCTCCCCAGAGGAAGGAGGACAAGTGGCTCTTAGAGTAGGATGGGGTGGTAAGCAGTCCACGGAAGGGGCGCTGGTATTTTTACCTCTTGTTCCAGTTGAAGCCACTGTGTCTCCGAAGCCGCTTTGTCAGGCCTTGACGTGATGTACATGTATAGCAGCAGGAGGAGGCAGCCTTCTGAAAAGAACGCCCCACCTCTCACTCAGTGTCCCCGTTCTCACCCAGAGCCCAGGGTACAAGCTGCAGAAGCCCTCAGGAGGCCCCTGACCTGTCTCTGCCTCCACCCTTCCCTCTAGCCTGCAGGAGCAGTCCAGACACCTGTGCCCTGCCCTGCTTACCTGAGTGGGAGCAGAGCTGAGGCAAGAGCTTCTCGTGGTCCACCAGGAGGCAGAGGAGCTCAACAGTCAGCAGCACACTAGGCAGGGGTGTCTCTGGGCTGAGGCACTGTGTCAGCACCTGGAACACACACTGGAACCTAAAACACAAGGGTCCAGAGAGACGTGACACTTCCAACTCAGTCCCATAATTCACTCTCACTTTTCACTAGAGGTCACAGGAAACTCAAGCAGGCCAGTACAAAGAGGAGACTTGGTTCAGGTGGGTTCGAATGTTGGCCAACCACCACCTACTTGCTGATACTGGTTTCATGTGAATAAGTAGGTAGTGCCCTTCACTGCAGGACTGCTGTGACTTGGAGATGACAGGTTCTTACCTGGCCCAGCGCCACCCAGTAAATGGGAGATGCCTCCTTGGACCGGGGGTGCCTGGCCTCCACACTGCTCCTGGGCTCTTTCTTGCCTCTGCTCCCAAATAGGAGGGCAGGTCTTAACTTGGGTGTGAGAGAAATGTCCTGTGCCCACCAGCAAAGGACTGGCTTGGCTCTAGAAGTGACAAATGTGGACTTGGCTATGGTTGGATCTTAAGAGACCACTCACCGAGCAAGGAAGACCATTTTCTCCACTTGTCAGAAAACAGCAGCTCCCCTGCCACCAAGCATAACATGCTTACTTGGAGTGTACATGGGTGACAGGCTCTGGGCACACTCTCCCCCAAGTCTCAGGGACAGCTATTACCAAGGAACCAAGTCCCAAGACAACCACTGTTGTTTGCTCAACCCACACAGCCTTGTGGGTGGGGAGAGGGGCAATTCTATGTGTGTGTTCCCCTTCAAGCATTTGCAGTGTCTTAGCACAATGTATCAAGGGTTAAGAATATTCCTCATAGGGGCTGGTCCGGTGGGCAGCGGTTAAGTGTACACATTTCCGCTTCGGCGGCCCAGGGTTCACCGGTTCGGATTCCGGGTGCAGACATGGCACCACTCGGCAAGCTATGCTGTGGTAGGTGTCCCACATATAAAGTAGAGGAAGATGGGCATAGATGTTAGCTCAGGGCCAGTCTTCCTCAGCAAAAAGAGGAAGATGAGCAGCAGATGTTAGCTCAGGGCTAATCTTCCTCAAAAAAAAAAAAATATTCCTCATAGTATGCCATTAAGAAGCAAAGTCTCAATATTTGGGGCAAATTCATTTTAGAGAAAATCCTGTACAGTGAACTAGAAACTGAATGTTTTCATTCTCCAGGGAGTATGGGACTTTGTGGGAAACTGGAATTTAACCTGGTTGTTACCCAGTTTCGTTAGTAGGCTAGAAGTGGACCCTAACTAGTCTACTAAAGCCCGTGAAACTATCTGTAAGAAATTCCACCTTTCTGTACAACACAGTGGTTTCCGAATTATTTTTTGATAGCATCAGAGCCTTCTTTTTAAGTGAATTTTTTTTTTGCAGAGCCCCCAAACACACAGTAGATAACAGTCATGCTGTCCTGGTTGAAGTTAGGGGTGAGACCTATTTGCTCGAAAGCCCTTGCCATCCTAGTACCTGAGGAACAACCTGGACCTATGTAGCCTGGACCTATGGCTACAATAGAAGCAGCAGGAAGACTAGGGCCTGAGGGGGTGATCTGCCCGCAAGCCTGGGTGGGCAGGGTGCCCTTCATAGGAGACTGCAGCGTGCTGTTTCAGAGCCTTGGTGGCACCCATCTTTAGCTTCTACTCCAAGGTGATCAGGAGGCTGTGCGGCAGTGGGGTTCAGCTCGCAAGCATGAAGGAATTCTGAAGAGAGGCACTGAGTGGGAGGTGGTGTCAGTGATCAAGGGCAATGGCTCAGGAGACTAACTGTCTTGAAACCCACCCAGCAGGCTTCCTCTGGGATTCCTGACTTCAGCACAGGGTTTATTCACTCAACAAATACTGAGTACTTACAGTGAGCCAGGCTCTGTGCTAGGTGTGAGGATGCAGGGCTCTGAGGGTGTCACACAAGCTAGTGAACGGAAGGCACTTGTGTCTGGCCTGTAGTAACCACCCATTAAATAGCTTTTTTTTTTTTTTTGAGGAAGATTAGCCCTGACGTAACATCTGCCGCCAATCTTCCTCTTTTTGCTGAGGAAGACTGGCCCTGAGCTAACATGCGTGCCCATCTTCCTCTACTTTATATGTGGGACACCTACCACAGCATGGCATGCCAAGCGGTGCCATGTCTGCACCCGGGATCTGAACCAGCGAACCCTGGGCCGCCAAAGTGGAACATGCACACTTAACTGCTGTGCCACAGGGCCAGCCCCATAAATAGCATTTTTTTTTTTTTTTTTTGAGGAAGATTAGCCCTGAGCTAATGACTGCCAATCCTCCTCTTTTCGCTGAGGAGGACTGGCCCTGAGCTAACATCTGTGCCCACCTTCCTCTACTTTGTATGTGGGACACCTACCACAGCATGGTGTGTCAAGCAGTGCCATGTCCGCACCTGGGATCCGAACTGGAAAACCCCGGGCCGCCGAAGCACAAGGTGTGCACTTAACTGCTGCGCCATGGGGCCGGTATTTTTTGATGACCTTGTGGACAAGCTCAATGGGTATGGAATGAAAGTGTCTCTACCAAGAGAACTGGTAAAAATATGGTTCCTGGAATTCATGTAAGAAATATGAAAAAGCAACCAGCCACTATGAGCTGGGTCCCTGCCAGATGCCTGGGTCATGGTCTGCGCCTACCGTGCTGCCCACACTACACTCAGTACTGTGTCTGGCTTTGAGCACTACATTTACATGGACCAGACCACCAGAATATATTCAGATGGAACCCAGGATCCAGTGTTTTTATGAACCAAGTATGCTAAGCTCAGAGATGAAAAGCCTTTAGAAATGTGCTGCCAGTGGAGTCTTTCCATCATAGTAACTGGCCTCTTGGTGGAGTGCTGAGTGGGAGATGGGATTACTGGACGAGGGGATGGGGCTGGATGGTATTTATAGCTCCTCACAGTCTTAAGGCTCTGGATTGCCAAGTTAGGAATTTATGACAACAGTGTTCATGAGCCAGGTTCACTACAGTTCCCTTTCCAACAAACCTGAAGAGGAGCAAGTAACCTGTGGCTCATGCCAGAGCACAGTGGTCCCAGTGATGGTGGGCAGATTCCAGCAAGGTCAGCTTGTGGACTGCAGACCCTCCCCACACCCTCTGATTCCTTAGGGAACCCCACCAAACTTAAATGTGGTTGTGATACGTGGTCTTCACCTGATCCATGTCCCAGGTTCAAAGGCCTCTTGGTTCAGCCTTTGTCTGTCCTGGGGGTGGGACACTCTTCCATAGTGGCTAATAGCCTTCTTTTTATCACGTGTCTTTTGCTTACCTACTGTACAGAGGCAGAATTAAGCCAAATAAACCACTTGCTTGGTTCTCCCAACACCTGGCCCCACTTCTCATCACTTCAGAACTCTCTGAACAAAGTCTCAAGCTAAACCAAGGCTTAGAACTGAACAGTATAGATAAGTCAAGATGTGAGGAAAGTGCAAGGGCCACAGGACAGACCTCAAGAGGTCAGATAAGACCCACAAAGAAGCATGACTTCCATGCTGCATTATACCTGGGTAAGAAATCAAAGGAAGCGTTTTCAGCTAATTTCACCAAAACCTTAAGGCACTGGCTGAGGACACTGGCTTGAAGGTGACCTGTTGCTGCAGAAGAGAAAGTCAGCAGCTGAAGAAGCATCTTCAACAGTGGATGCTGGCCTTGGTCATCGGCAAGCCCCCTTGGGGCTGAGGTCACATCCTTCTGACCATGTCTATGAACCAGGCTCTGGTTTCCTTCCCTCGCAGTGGAATCCACCCCTGTTCCTGACAGTAATAGGCAGACGACTGCTCCGCTGTGGCACACCAGGTGCTGAAGAATGCTAAGTGAAGCCACAGAGAAGGCTTCTAGGTTGCAAACTGAGTCCTCGGGGCTGGCCTCTACCCCGGAGCTCACGCAGGAGGAATGTGTCGGTGAGTCCCCAGGTGCTCCACTTCTCTTAGTTGCTGCCAAATCCTGCAGAGCCTGGCAGTGTAAGCTGATAAAGAATTGTACCAGGGGGAGGAGATGCACAGCTCCAGGAAGCTGGCAGAGTGGGAAGGCCCTTCTGCCTCCCTCTGCTGGGTCTCCATCACACGAGCCTTCATTCCTGGCAACCAGATTCAGTCCAGTAATGGCCAGGTTCTGTGCTTCTCTCAGGGCCGAGAGGGGAAATGACCCATCGCGGGAACCTGTAGTCCTCAGGCTTGACATCCCAGCCAAGGTACTAGCAGCAAACACAAAAGAAAACACACAAGGGTGAGATGGAGATAAGGTCAAGGGCCCCAAAGAACCTGCCTGCCAAATTTTCTAGTTTCTCTGCCCAGCGTGCAGACCTTCCAGGCTGGCTAGGACCAGAAAGGGACTTGCTTCCTGGAAATTCCTTCCTAAACAAGCTTTTTAGGAGTCTTATTATGCTTACCTGCCAAACCCTGGTGGCTGCAACAGAGTGCCACTAGGAGCCTCAGAACAACTGCTCAGGAGATGGCACAGACCTAGGGATGACCCTGGGATCAAAGGCTGCTTCAGGAGAAGGTTTATCAAAATGGAACCTGCAAAAGACAAGGTGACTCTAGAAAGTTCTGATGTGGGAGGCCTTTTCTATGGCCTCAGAAGGAAAAGGTGAGTGTTCCTTGAATGCTGACCATCCTCCAAGCTGCCACTAAGCTCCACTGAGATGCCTGTGGGTGCTGAAGGCACTGGAACATACTTACTCTTGGCCTCTTAAGTTTTATAGTCTTCTGCTTAAGTGACAGACTACTACTTCCCTGGACCCTCTAAAGGACTGTCTGGAGTGCTGGTCCTCAGAGCTCCAGACAGTTCCCTAGGCAATTCTACTGCAGCACTGAGAGGACAACCAGAGTCATGCAGGCCTCCTGCAAAAGGAACAGGGATTCTGTACCTTGAGTGTTTGATGTCTGCATCCAGCTGTCACCAAGGCTTTTCTGGGACTCTTCCTGCTTTATGGGGTCACCTCCCAGACTGTGGGTCTTATTCTCTGAAACTAGATAAAATGTGAATCAAAACTTGAGCACAAAAGCACAGCCATATCAGAAACTCTTAAATGTAATGAGTTTAAAACACAGATTACTCTACTTCTTCAGCCTTGGATCAAAACAAGAGTCAAGGCAACTCAAGAACACTCACATCTTTTGCCTTCCTCACGTAAACAGGAACTCATACAAAGAAAGGAAAGGAAAAGAAAATTAAGTTGTTCGCCCCACTTCAAAATGAGGCAATAACATAAAAGCAGTATTATGTGTCAGATACTGTTCTAAGAGCTTTACACATATTAGCTCATCCATTCCTCACAGAAACCCTACGAGGAGGTGTTATCGTCAGCTCTGTTTTACATATAGGAAAACTCAGGCATAGAGATTAAGCCAGTAAATAGTGTCACTGGGATTCACGGCCAGCCTGGTGGGCTCACTGCTTGCTTATAACAGTACCCTATGCTGCTCCTGCAGCTGCTAGATGCCAAAAATGTGAGTGGCTGCAATTCTCAGAGGTGGTGGGATGGCCAATGATTTGAAAGGGCTGACGGTGGTAGGAGAGAGGCAATGTATCTAACTTATAAGACAAATTGGCATAGCACAGCCTCAGAGTGAAAACCCACTGCTGCTAGGTTGTCTCCTTCTGGAGAGTGGCAGCATTCCCTCAGTCTGGACTGAGCTGTACAAGCTCAAGGCTGGGCTATGAAAGGAACAGACGTCCCTGCACACTAGCTGTGTTTCTGGCATGTCAGTGGATGCTGACTGTGGAGGTTTTAAAATATGCCTGCAAATCCTTTGACAGATCTCCCTTCAAAAGGTGCAACCTAGTTTCCTTCCCCTGGAACATGGCCAAGCCTCAGTGACTGGCTTCTGACAAACAGAACGTGGCAGAAGTGATGCTACGTGACTTCTGAAGCTAGGCCATAAAAAGGACAGCTTCCACCTAGCACTCTCCCTGGGTTTGCCAGCTCTAGAGGAAGCCATCCACCAGGGTGTGAGGTCCCCCAAGCAGCCGAGTAGAGAGGCCCACATGTGGAGAGGAATTCCACTGCTAGCCACATGAGTAAGCCATGTGAGTGAGGATCTATTGAAACAGATCCTGCCGCCCCAGACAAGCCATCCGTGATTCCAGTCCCTGCAGAGACGAAACATCCCCACTGTGTCCTGTCAGAACTGTGGACCCACAGAAACCAGGAGAAAATAAATACTTATTGTTGTTTTAAGCCACAAATTTGGGTAATCTGTTGTACAGCAATACATGACAGATAGACTGACTTACCCTCTCTGCCCAGCAGGGACTTGTGTCCTGGTTCTGTCTGGCAGGGGCAGGGAAGGGACATGTTAGCACTAAAAGACTCCTTTGTAGGGAAAGATGGTTTTCCAAACTGTGGAGAACATGCTTCTGGCTTTATAACCGTAGAAGGGCTTTTCCTAGGACTGGAAAAGGTAACTATGAAAGCAAAGTAAGGATTCTGCTAAAATCACTTAAAATATCTGATTATAAAACTTCTAACAAGCTTTAAACTTTTCACGTCTAGGTGATTTGACCAAAGGTTTTACCCATTATACATTTGTCATTCTTTGTCAGGATAGCGTATAAAATTCAAGGCATTTTGATCCAAATTCCTGGAAAAAATCTTTCATTTATTTCCACATTCTTCTAATCACCTAAAAATATTGCCCATAATTCCACTACTATTTCCAATTCCACCAAAACATCTTTTTAATGTGCAACAACCTCTTTTTTAATAGTCTGGGACTGAATTAAAAGATTTTCAGTAGAAAAAGGATCTGTTGAAAGGTGTGTTGTGTCTTGCAACTGAAAACCGAGCCAGTTCCTCAGTGCCAGGGCCTTTACGTTAGAGAAGCAGTCTTAATCCTCTGATTGAATCAGACAATGCCAAGGCCCTTCTGTTACTGGTGTGTGAAGAGATAAAGATGGGCTCCCTCTGCTTGCTTCTCTTATGTGGAGTATGCTAGGCAAGAAGAGTTCCATTCCACACCCTGCCCGCTGTGAGCAAAGGCAGCAGAATGTTCAATACCAGAAAAAGACCTCCTGACCCACACTCTTCACCTATCAAGGCTGATAGTGACAGTGTGCCAGACTTCTCTGGCAGGCAGGGGGCAGGACCCACACCATTACCAAGCTGATCACACCTGCAGCGAAGGCAGGGGCTGTGGGACAAAGGTCTCAGGGCAGCAAATGAGAAAGAATCTTCCAAGTAGTTGGGACTGAAATAAATTCATGCTTGGAGCAAAATCAGTTAATTGAAACAAATTACATAAAACGAAGACTGGCCCACCTCAGAAGCTTGGAGATTATCTTTCCAGCCTTTTCTAGTCTCGAGGAATTGTGTTTATAAGGTCCTATACAGAGGATGCACTTCTCAGGTGTGGGGCCTTTACACTGTGATGCTCCAAACTATTCAAGCCTCATCCAAACCATCTCTGAGGCCTTCAGGAAAAAGGACCTATGCCCAAGCGGCAGAGTCTGATTGGCTTTTATTTAGGACTAGCCTGACAGTGTTATTCAAACTTGTTACTAAACAATGCAAAACTGAACTCTCTGTCCAACACGACCATTACCTGACATAGGAGGTGGAGGGAGCAGCGAGTTTATTTGCTCGCTCACTGCTTTGAAGCTTTGTCCTTAATTCATTCATCTCTGCATCTTTAAACTGGAGTTCAGACTGCAATGATTGGAGCTGGAAGACAAAAGAAACATACTTGTAGGGGCCCTACCATATATACAAAAATATCTCTGGGCTTCAAAATCTCAAGTTAGTAAAGGGCAAACAAACAACGAGAAATAAGTATGAAAATCTGCTGTGACACAAATGTCCTAACATCTCAAGCTTTAGCCTTCTTCCTGAAAGACAGATTTTTCTTTTGGCACCTGAGCTAACAACTGTTGCCAATCTTTTTTTTTTTCTTCTGCTTTGTCTTCCCAAATCCCTTCAGTATTCAGTTGTATATATTTCTTTTAGTTGTGGTCGTTCTAGTTGTGGCACATGGGACGCCGCCTCAACATGGCCTAATGAGCGGTGCCATGTCCGCACCCAGGATCGGAACCCTGGGCTGCCGAAGTGGAGCATGCGAACTTAACCACTTGGCCATGGGGCCGGCCCCCAGAAAGATATTTTGACCTGAATTATTGTGAGGTAGTTTGTGAAGGTTCAAATACCATTTACTCAGCCTCTCTGAACTTCAGCTTATCTCTCACATGAATACCTGTCTTCATGGTTGGGGGGATTAAAGAAGAATGATGAAGGTAAAATGCTCAGCATAGAGCTTGGTAGGGTGCCATATCTCACTGTACCATGCTAACCATTTTTTTTAAGATTTTATTTTTCCTTTTTCTCCCCAGAGCCCCCTGGTACATAGCTGTGTATTTTTAGTTGTGGGTCCTTCTAGCTGTGGCATGTGGGATGCCGCCTCAGCATGGCTTGATGAGTTCTGCCATGTCCGCGCCCAGGATCTGAAGGGGCAAAACCCTGGGCCACCAAAGCGGAGCGGGCGAACTTAACCACTCGGCCACGGGGCCGGCCCCTACATGCTGACCTTTTAATGAATGTAGTGGTGCACAATTCCAGGGCTTCTTGAAAGTCTGGGCAGAGTATTTGGAAAAGTTTTACCAAAACCTTGTGCAGTATGGGGAGACCTGTTTCTCTGGCCTGCATGGCCTGTAGCCCACAGTAACTGCTGTCATTCCCCGAAGGACACTCCGTGCCAGGTACAGCACCAGACACAAGTGTAGGACCATTTAAGTCTCACAACAACCCTTCTGGTTATTTTCTGAACAAATAAGGGAAATGAGTATGGAGCTTAAGCCATTACCCTGAGGTCACCACTTGATAAAGCCTGGATTCAAACTCTGGATTTTGACTGCAAATCCCTTGCTCTTCATCATGCATATGGAAAGGCAACTACTGCTGTTAGTGCTGGACACGTTAGTATTTCTTTAAAGTTTGCTAAGTTTGCTAAATGAAGTAATGGGAGAATAAAACCCCATGTCCTTGCAATAGAAGCACTGGGAAGTGCTAAAGGAAAGTGATGGACACCCACTGTTTTTCTTCCCAGAATAGCATCTCCCTCCCCTAAGAAACATCATTTCCCTACCTCTGACTATGTGATTTGAATGGGAGCTAGCATCTCTTTGGTTAGTGCCTGGTTCAGGGATAGGCACCTGACTCAGGTTAGATCAATTAGAGCCTTCCCCAGAATTTTAAAACTTGAGATGAGGGAGCCCAAGTTTTCAGTCTGCTCTGGAGCCATGAAATATGAGCCCAGGAGCTTCTAGCGAACATATTCTCTGCCATAAGGATGGAGCCTACCTATAGCATAGAGGATAAAGATAAGTCCTGGCACAGCTTGAGTCATTTGAGGCCCCAGCACACCTGTTTTTCCCAGACTTAGTTATGGAAGCCAGTTTATTTCCTTTTGACCTAAGCTAGGGCAATTGAATTTCTGATCTGCCCCAAAGCCCTAATTTAAGCCTGTTTCTGGAAAGTCTAAGCTAGTGATTTATTCATGCCAAGACCTGCAAAGCAGAGTTTCATCTAAGTCCTTTTCCAAACCACATGCAGAGCCTGGAAGAAAAGTCCATGCAATTAGCTGATAGCAGAAAGTCTTTAAGACAAACAACTGTTGAAATCTTCCTTAAATATTTATAGGCAACTTTGGTCATTGCTTCTAAAGGACCTCAGTGAGCAGGCAAAGCTGATGTCCGTAAGAAGCAAAACAAACGCTCTGGGTCACCTTTTTGGAGAATTCCTTTTCTTTATCACTGAGTGCTTGAGTTTTTTCTTGCTCAAGAAGGAAATGGGATCTTCTCTGTTCCTCTAGAATGGATTCTGTTTGATGCAGTGAGTCCCGCAAAATTTTAATTTCTCCATTTTTAATGAGGACTTCATCTTCCATTGCCTTCATCTGTAAATCCCAAATCAACCTTGTGAAAAGTTTGTAAGGGAAAATGATATATGTACTTGTTTAACATGTAGCTGGGGAGATGGAGAAAGCACATGTAAAGCATGTCCTACAGACCAATGAGTGCTCAAAATATATCTGTACCAACCAGATGTCATCATGATCTGCTAGGCCCATTCATGGGACAGCTAATATTCAGCAAGATAGCTTAAGACACACTTGTCATTTATGAAGGCAGATTATGTAGGTTCTAATAGGTATTAAAAAATCTTGGTCACACACTTCACAGAACTAAAATTCAACATTATGTTGTTAGTTTTCCTAGGGACCTATAGATGGTCATATGAAGGATGTCTGCTTTTCTGCAAAACTGCTAATGAAAATAGCAACCATTATGATGTTGTGTTCCTTATATAAGGCAAATGCTATAAATTTATCTAGTGCTAAAACAGAAAGTTTGTGTCTCCTCTTTTTGGATCTGGTGTACAGTTTCCTTTCTTGCCTTGGCTGTTAGGAATCTCAGGATTTAGTGTCTTTCAGCCTCAATTTTCTGCCTTTCTTTCCCCAGCCTTCCCCCATTTCATGGGGGTGAATCTGAACTCTTGTTTCAAAATATTTACATATTTTATTGAACAATGCTTTATAACCCGTGCGCAAGTGAATGAATTAACTACAAAACCACAAATTAAGTCACTTACCTTTTCTTTAAGTTCTTTGTATTGTGCCTGAAGTACCTCTAATTCAAAATTATCTTTAACTGGAACACTTTCTCTGTTTTTCCCTGCAGGATTTTTTGACATCCCATCTAATCTGGGGACCTTATGAACATCTGTAAAAAACAGTTCCCATATACTTTTCAGGACCCATCATTTTTCCACTTTTGCCAGACAATGCTGAAAAAAATCACTCTTGAAAGCAAATTAGAGAAAGATCTAGTAAGCAATGTACATTTTTCCAACCTAAGAACATGGTTTAAACTCATAAATGATCTTTATGAAATAACAGATCCTGCCACCCTCACCCCATCCCCCACCCAATTTTAAGAGTCTCATGTAAAGGGTGAAAGGAGCTGTGGGGGTCTCACTGGTTAGAACTCCGTGATCTACTATTCAACAATATTTACTGAGTACCTACAATATGCCAGGCACAATTTAGTCTCTAAAGGAACAATAGTGAGCAAAATGGGTACAGTCCCTACATTTATGGGACTTACAGGACATTCAAAAATAATCATATGAATAAATGTAAAATTACAACTGTGATAAGAGCTGCAGAGGAGAACAAATATAGGAAAGGCTATAATAGGGGGATTTGACCCAAGTGAATGATTGGAAAGCTTCCTTAAGGAAGTGATGACTGAGTTGAGAGCTAAAGAACAAGTAGGAATTAATCAGATGAATGGGGATGGGGAATGGATGGAAAGAACACTCAAGGTACAAGAAACAGCAATGTGCAACGTTTCTGTCTTGTAAGAAAGCAGAGAAAATTCAAAGGATGAATGAAGGTCAGTGTGGCTAGAACTCAGAGAGGGAATGGGAAACGGGTAGACCATGCTAGGCCTCACAGGCCACGTTAAGGTTTTTGATCTTTATAGTAGAAGTAGTGGGAAGTCCTTATAAAGGGCTTTCAGTTGGGATGCTTGAGTGTATCTGTGAGACAGCTAGATTTGAGTTTTGAAAACATCAGTCTGGCTGTGGTGTGAAGTCCAACTTGCAGGGAGTCAAGACTGGAAATAGGGAGACAATTTAGCAGACTGTTGTTCCAAGGAAGGGCGATGGTGACACAGACCAGGGAGATGGTAGAGATGATAGAAAGAGAATGGATTCCAGAGATGGAATAAGAAGGTAAAGTTACAGGATTTGGAAAAGAATTAGATATATAGTCAAGGAAATGGAGCCATTGCCTTGTGCCACCTGATGGAGAGTGGGCTAGTCATTGTTGTGTGGAACGTTTGGTCATCAATGAGTGTTTTCTGAATGTCTGCTTTGCCAGGCACGGTGCTGGAGATGCTGGATTTCCAGGAAATTATTGTGCGGAATTTAAGATGCATGTGAGACATCCAAGTAGAGATGCAAGGTGCTCTCAAAACTTTTCTCTTTCTGGGAGCCCCACAAGACTTTACTCATTCCCCAACTAGAGTGTAAGCTCCATGAAGGAAGGGCTTTTTGTCTTTTGTTCATTACTAGGTGTGCTGCAGTCCCTAAGATTTGGGCACCTAGTACAATTTATTGGTTGCATAAAAGAATAAGTCTCTCTCATTTCTTGACTCTGCTAGGCCCTTCTTACGCTCATGCGGCCCAAGGGGAAACAGTGATCTTTATTAGATCTAAAGCCTTCCAAATCTGTCACAAGAATGGGTCCCCATGCGCAGGGAGTTATGGTTCTGATGGCGGTGGTAGTCGTGTTTCAAGGAACTCTGCTTAGAACCAAGAACCTAGTGGCCCAAACTTTAGAAACTAAAGTAAAATGTTAACCCGGTTTTCTATATTTCAGATCGGCTGTTTGACATTCCTGATATATTTCTCCCCCAAATCAAAGGACCTTTTTGGACACAACCGCTGCTTAAATCAAGCTGTTCTTATATTGTGAAGGGGCAGTGTGGGTGCAAGACACTGTGGCAGCGGTCGCCGTGGGGTTCCGAAGCCACAGCCATCAAGAGCGTCTGGCAGGTCTGCACCACCCTCCGGGGAAAAGGCCCCGAGGCGCACTCACTGAACACGTCCCGAGCCGCGGCCGGGCATTGGCTCAGGGCCTGTGACGCGAGGGTGTCGAGCTCCTCCAGATCGTCGGCGGTGAAATCCCCGTGCGCGCCGAACGGGTCTTCAGGGTCTGGGGCGGCAGCCGCGGGGAAGCCCCGGGCCCGCTTACTTGGAGGGTGCCCGGTGCTGGGCGGCGGGCCGGGGCTAGGCGCCGGGGGCCCGCTCCGCCTCCTGCTGCCCGGCGCGGGGGTTCCAGCCATGCCCACCACCAGCCAGTCTCCGAAAGCACCGAGCACGGCCTGGTCGCCGCGAGGCCGGAGAGCAGGACCAACCGCCCGCGCGCCTCCGCTCGCCTCAGCCGCTAGGGCCACGCCCCCGAGCTCACGGCCCAATGAGCTGCCAGCCGGCGGGCGCGGAGGAATGACGCAAATTCCAGCGCGCCGCCGTGCTCTGCCGCATGCTTGCCCTTCTCGGTGGTGTCCAGCCTCCTTGGGTTCCGCCGCTCAGGTACCGGCACCTGGGACTCAGTAGGTCTGCGGCGGGAGCTCTGTGCGGCGCGATCCGAGTTACCAGGGCTGCAGGTCTGAGGCTCACCAGCCCCACTGCGGAGGTGGCTCAACCCTTGCAGCCTGACTTCCTGTGGTGTACACTGCCGCGCTGGAGCAGTTCGCCCTGACGTTCAAACGTGCGCATGTGAACCCGGGCGGGGAGCATGCAGGGCTCTGGTCTCTGCGACTCCTTTGTCTTCCTCCCACCGGACCCGCCTCTCACTCGAGGCCCTCTTGGAGAGGAGTCTGGGAGAATGGGGTTGGGCGAGGATTATGACTAGAGCTGTTGTGAGCAGACGTCTTTGAGAACAGTAAATGGTTTGAATGTGTACATTTGAGGTAGGTCTGGGGAAGAAAGGTCAAAGGAGAAGGGACGATCCTGAGAAGGGTGTTCCTGTGTTGGAGGAGGGTGGGAACTAACTGCTCAGGCTGTTAACATTCATTTACTTATTTCTCTGAGAGTCCTTGAGTGTTTTTGTCCCAAGCGCTGGTCATACGCAAATGAATGAGGCTGAAGAGATCAAGAAAATCCCCTGGAAGTGACACCTGCGCTGTCCTACAGGTTGAGTATGGGAATTATCAAGAGTTAGCAAGGGAGCTGGCACAGACTACTCAGACAAGAATACACCACCAAAATGGAGGCCACACAAGTGCTAGATAGGAGTTATCTATGGCGAATAGAGATGATAAAGCTTCAAAAACGAGCACGGATTCAAGCTGGGCCTGGGCCCCCGACAGGATTTTATTGGGCAGCAGTGGTGTGGTGGGCAGTTAGCAGGAACGGGGTGTTGGAGAGTAACAGGGGCAAGACTCTTCATCCTTGCATGCTCAGTGCCAAGCTTAGCTTGTGCGTGTCCTATGAATATTTGTGAAAGCAGTAGATGAAAGGGAGATGGCTGTCAGGACCTAGAGGGTCTTGAATACTTTAGTTTTGAGGCAACTGGTAGGTTCCCTTAGATAGCTGTGCAAATGTTGACTGCTTAAGTCTTAATTGTTGCAGGTCTCTGGTCCTGTAGAGACAGGATTGTACTTCATTTGTCAGGAGAGATTAGGTTCCACCAAATAGAAAAGTAGGAGCTTACTCTCAGGGGCAGTGTGCTGGCACTGGCTCTTAGAAGGGTTGTTCTCAGTAGCTCAGGGCTGGGTGCCAGCTGGCAAGGCTTCACAGGGAGTGCCTAAAGTCCAAAGGAGGTGCTGCTGGCTTTGCAACTTTCCAGGAGAGGACCAAAGCAGGCTATTTTTTTTCCCCTGTTGATATCAAGTATATTAGTCATAAAACGTCATAAAACATAAAAAACCTATCAAAACCTTTCCAGTTGTGACTTAGCAAAATCTCAGACTAGTTCTAGGGCCCTTTTTGAAAACACATTCTGACGAAGCTTAGCATTATTCCCATAATTTTATCAAGAGCCTGGAGGGGAAATCCAAAGACTTGTGCCTCTGAATTAAGTGTTTCAATATATATGCATTTAGCACACATTATGGCTGGTCTGTTTTCAAGGAATTTACTCCTTCTGGAGTCAAGGGTGGTAGATAATCAACAGATGTCAGGAGACAAAAATGAAACAGGGTGAGAGATACTGGGACTGCCACTTTATATAGAGTGGTCAGAGAACAGCTCACTACTGTGATGTTTCAGTTCTCTAAAGGGGGGAAATCTCCAGTTACCAGAAGAGTGACAGGCAAAAGGAAGAGTTGCTGAAAACACAGTGAGGCAGGAGCTTGCTTGGAATATAGGCCATTGTCGCTCAAGATGGATGAGGGGGATGAAGATATCAGAGGGTAGGGAGCAGCAACCTGAGCCCTTAGGGCTTCAGTGGTCATTGTAGGGATGCTGGCTTGTACTCCAAGAAGCCAGTGAAGAATTCTGAGCCAAGGAGAGAGTATGACTTTATGGTTTAGTGAGATCACTCTGGGTCCTGAGAGATTAGACTGTAGGGAAGAAAGGGTAGGAGCAGGAAGACAAATATGAATGTGATTGCAATAATCTAGCTGAGGGATTTTAGGGGTAGAATGGGGGCGGGGGGGGGGGGTGGCTGGAGGAAGTATAAAGGAGCCAGAGTTAATTTTGCTGACGGGTTGAATATGGGGTATGACATGGGAACCTAGCAAGGACCTTTCTGAAGCCCTAGTAGAAACGCAGACCTGGGGGCTTCAGAGTAAGCTTTGTTCTTAGAGACTTTCAGGAATCTCTCCTTTCCCCAGTTTTCTTCCCTTCATAACGCGAATGTATTTGTCCTGCTCCTCTCTCACAACAGAAGCTCCTTGACAGCAGGAATTGGTCACTGGTACATGCTCAGCCTGCACATAGCAGACTTCTTACATGAACAGATGAACAATCCCATTAAAAGAAATGGCAACATGGATGTTGTAACAGAGAAAGATGGGTTTTCTTTCCAAAGTACAAGTTCTTCCACTAACCTCATGTAATGTATTCTGTTGAGTATACAACCAGACAAAAACAATAGCCATTTTAAACAAGCTGGTTTAATTCCAAGTGGTACAGAATTCGGGATAGAACAAAGACTGAAGAACACTGGCAGGATTCTGGGCTGGTTTACTCTGACCTCACAGATAACACAGAAATGGCTGAGTGAGCAGAACTAAAGAGATGAGTCACTATGATTTTTATTTTTTTTACAAAAGTTTATTCTTAAATGTACAACAGGCTCTAAGACAACACTTCATTCTAACTATAGGTGGCAACAGATGTTATGGAAGAGAATCCAGATGTTTAAATAGGAATGGAATTAAGGATCATCATTGCCTCAGGCACAAGGAACAGCTTACTTTTTCCCAGATTTCTTAATTCCACCTGTGGCTGGAAAAAGAAAGGAAAAGTCTCAGCTAGGGAAAAATACAGTTCTTATGGTAGAAACCCAAGAGGCCTGATATGAATCCCAGTAAGGCTCAGCTCTTATACTGGGCATTCTTTTTTTTTTTTGAGGAAGATTAGCCCTGAGCTAATTGCTGCCAATCCTCCTCTTTTTGCTGAGGAAGACTTGCCCTGAGCTAACATCTGTGCCCATCTTCCTGTACTTTCTATATGGGATGCCTACCACAGCACGGTGTGCCAAGCAGTGCCATGTCTGCACCCGGGATCCGGTGAACCCTGGGCCGCCGAAGCGGAACGTGCGCACTTAACTGCTGCGCCACTGGGCTGGCCCCTGAAGTCCATATTCTTAACCACCACATCACACTATACTACCTTCCATATTATAATCTGGGTTCTGGTTTACTCAA
The DNA here is from genome assembly GCF_021613505.1 of Equus quagga. NCBI lineage: Eukaryota > Metazoa > Chordata > Mammalia > Perissodactyla > Equidae > Equus > Equus quagga. The sequence goes on from NC_060267.1 coordinate 137,399,094, forward strand.
TACCTTTATTTTACCCAATTTACAAATTACATAATTACAAATTACAATTAAGTATGCTTAATACAAGAATAAAGATCCTAAAGGGCTGTGACAAAATAAACCTTAAAAAATTAATGATGCTCAATGAGAATCTAGTAGTATAGGATTTCACCAAGGATTGACCTTTTCCCTATACACAATCAAAGATTAAGGAAAGGTACAAACTACTTCACATCATTCCAAAAAAAGAATCTCAATTGCTAGAATTTCAGCGCTGTGTGGGTAAACAATAATGAATCAGATGCACTGGGATAGAGGTCTTGGGAAGCCCTGGATGACAGTCCCACCATCCCAGCCTCCACTGTCCCTAGTGTGGCTCACAGTGATCCAATAGGGCATAGACAACTGTGGAGGAAATCCTAGTTTGAAGAATGTAAACAGGATTTAAGAAGCACAGAAAGTACTGGGATTCTTGAGCCTAAAAAATCTTTTGATGTGTAATCGATTCCTCTTACATAAAGAAAAGAAGAGGCAGAATTGTGGGGAATTAGGTTAAAAAATTATATAGCGCAGTAGCACGCCAAGGTGCCTGGACTTGAACCTTTAGGTGCATCAAGAAGTGCAAAGACTCAGGATGCAAAAGTATTTACTAGAGTTAACAATATGATTAGTAAACCACGAGATGTTAAAGCAATAAAGAAGCAGTGAAATACTAATTTGGGACAAGAAATCGTGGAGATATTTGGAAACTCAACTATGAACGTGTCTAAGATACATGAATTTTTGAGTTTCCATTTCTGTCGCTTCCTTAAGCAAGGGAAGCCCAGACTGCTTGGGAGGCAGGAAACTTCCTTTCCCGACCCTGTCTGGCTCCCGCCCCTTTCCGCTGCTGCGAATCCAAGCGTGGCTAGGGCCGTCCACCGCAGCGGACACGAGGACCGGGGACCGCGCAACTCACCAACGAGGGAGGAAACCAACCTGCCCGGGCCCGCGTCCAGACTGATGCTCAGAACGTTTGTCCGGCTTGAGCTCTACCCGGCCCTCACTTACCCAGCGGGCCCTTTCCCGCCGCTTTCGCTTTTAGCTCCTCCAGTTTCTTCTGCTCCTCCTTCTGTTTCTGCTTGAACGCCTTATCCTCCTAGGGAGAGGCAGAGCGGGTTCACTCCAGGCGGCTTTCCCAGTCCCTCCGCACCCGCCCATGCCTCCGCGCGCGCCCTCACCTCGTCCATCTCCTTGGCCTGCTTCTTAGGCTGCTTCAGGGGCTTCTTCTTGCCACCTGTGGGCGATACGAGCACGCTGAGCCCTGCCCCCGCCGGGTCCCGTTCCTCTTTGCCCCGCCCCGTCGGTCCCACATACTCACCTTCGCGGCCGGACATGGCGCCTGCCGCCCCTTCCCCAGACTCTGCCACCCGAAGCGGAGCTCCGCGTCCCACCCCCGAGCCTGTACCTCCACGGGGGCCCGCTGATTGGGTCCTAGTCCGGAAGTTGCGCTTCCGCTGCCGGAAGCGGCCCTCCGGAGGCGGGCGCTAAAAGGTGAGAGACCAAGTGAGTGGCGGGCGCTCGGTTGGGGTTGCGGCTCCAGCGCTAGGCGCGCCAGGTACCAGGGGGAGGGTCGTCCTGCCCGGGGTTGGGGGTGGCGGGGGAGGCCGGAAGCCGAGAGGGGTGCTTAACCGGAAGCCGCCGGGCCTGGGACTGCGCACGGGGAAGGCAGTGTGGCTAGAGGGAAGGGCAGGTGTAAAGGCCTTGAAGCGCAGCGCCTTCCTGGGACGGAGGAAAGCACAGCATGGCTGGAGGGAGATGCGAGGGAGGTGGCAGAAGTGGGTGGAGGCCAGGTCACCTGGTCCTAGAGCTTTGGAGGCCACTGGAAGGAGTTGGGTTTTGTAGTATAGTCCGGAGTGCGACTTTTTGCAAATTCTGTTTATTCATTCAGTACATTTTTGTTGAGTATGTTCTACGTGCAGACAGTATTCTAGGCACTGAGGATGCAGCAGTGAACAAACCAGTGCCGGCTCTGGCAGAGCGGACATAGTGGGTGAGACAGACTAGAAGCAAGTAAATAAGTGAAATACATATTGTAGGTCATGTGATATGTACGAGGAGAAAAATAAAACAGGCAAAGTGGGTAAGGAGTGCTGGGACGGGTGGCAGTGACACTTGAGCAGGACTTGAAATCAAAGGGAGGGAGCAAGCAGTACAGATAGCCAACAGCTGGTGTGAAGGCCCTGAGGTGGTGATAGCCTAGTGTGTTCCAGCAACATCAAGAAGGTCCATGCATGGCAATTATGTGAGAAGAAGGATGTGTTAGCTAACCTTACAGTGGTAAACATTTAGCAATATATACGTGTCAAATCACATTGTACACCTTAAACTTACACAATGGTATATGTCAATTATTTGTCAGTAAAGCTGGGGAAAAAAAGGTCGATGTGACTGGAGCAGAGTGAAGAAAGAGAGACTAGTGGGACAAGAGGTCAGAGAACAATGAGAACCAGGACGTGGATGCCCTGTAGGCCAAGGGAAGGATTTTAGCTTTTACCTTGAGAGAAATGGGGAACCACTGCAAGGTTTGAGCAGAGAGAGACATAGTCTGATCTGTGTTTTGAAAGGCCCGCTGGCTGCTCTGTTGACACTAGACTGTAGGGCCCAGAGTAGAAGCAGAGAGACCTGTCAGGAGGCTCTTAGGATAATCCAGCCAAAGATGTTGGTCGTTGGGACCAGGTAGTAGCAGTGGCAGGGGCAAGAGGAAGAGGGGTTCTGGATTTAGGAAAGAAGTAGCATTTGCTAATGGATTAAATATGAAGAGGGAGAGAAAGCAAAGAGTCAGGGATGATGTGAGATTTTTGGCCTGATTGAGACTTGTGGTTTTCATTAACCAAGATGGGGAAGGCTGCGGGAAAGGCAAATTAGGGAAGGAAAGGGAAGATCCCCAAGAGCCTTCTAAGCAGAGGTGTGGATTGGGCAGTTTAATAATGATCCTAGAATCCAGAGGAGAGGTCTGGGCTGGAGAAGTCAGAGTATAGTTTTTTTTTTTTTTTTTTTAAGTAACAGCTTTATTGAGATATAATTTACATGCCATACAATTCATCTATTTAATGTGTACAATTAAGTGGTTTTAGTATATTTACAGTGCTATGCAATCATCACTACAATCAATTTTAGAACATTTTGTAGATGGTTTTTAAAGCCACCAGACTGGATGAGAGAGAAGTCTAAGGGTTGAGCCCTGGGGCACTCTGTGGAGAGGCTGGGGACTGGAAGCCAAGGGTAGAAGGCATTTCAAGGAGGAGGGAGCTATCACGAGGCACAGGCTGCTGACAGGGCAAGTGAGATGAGGACAGAACTGACCATTGGACTTAACAGTGTGGAGGTGACCTGGACAAGAGCAGTTCCAGTTACATGGTGGGAGTGAAGGCCAGATCAGAGAGGGTTTAAGAGAGAACAGGAGTGGAGGAACTGGAGACAGCTAGTGCAGATGATCTGTCAAGGAGTTTGGCTGTAAAGAGGAGCAGAGAAGTGGGGCAGTTGCTGGAGGGAGTGTCAGATCAATTACTGAGCAGTGTCTGAGGAGGGGACATGGGACCTGGGGCACAGCTTGGGCTTCCCTAGAGCATGAATTCTTTATCCTGAGGAACAAGAGAGAAGGTGGAAATGGGACAGACACTAGTAGGTGGGAAGGTATGGTGGGAGTTTATGGAAGTTCTCTTCTAATTTTTAAATATTTTATTGGTGATAAATGAAGCAAGCTGTCAGCTATAAGTCAGGATGAGGGCCAGATGATGGAAGTTTGAGGAAAGAGCAGTTGGGAGAGGAAGGAAGACAGTCATCTGGAGGGAGTGGGATAATGGATCTGGAGGGGCAAGATTCTGAACTTGGCCCTAAAGGCCCTCCTTAATTTGGCCTCTGTCCACCTGTCCAGCCTCTCCTCTGTCCACGCTCCTCTGCTGCTTTCCAGCTGCACTGGCCACCTTTTAGGTTTTAGACGACCTCAAGCGTTTTCCACTTTTGTCCTCTGCCAGGAACATCTTCCCTTTGCTGGTTGAGGGGCCTGTGAGACATCTAAGTTGGCAGGAGCTGAGAGACAGGCTAGGGTGGGAGAGTGGGAGGCTGAGAAGATGGATGAGTGGAGGGACAACTTGGGAGTCATTGGTGCATTCCCTCATAAAGCAGAGTCCCTGCTTGTGTTCTAGTGAGGGGCTAGGCAACACGTAGACAAGGCAGTATGTGTCTGATGGAGAAAAATAAAGCAGGTAATGGTGGGAGTAGTCAAGGAAGGCCTTACCAAGAGGTGATATTTGAGCAAAGATGTAGAAGTCAGGGTGAGCTGACTGGATTTGTGGAGAACAGTGGACCAGGCGAAGGAAGTGGCAGGGCACAGACTCTGTGGCAGGGTTGTGCTTAGCATGTTAGGATGGCTGGAGTGGAGTACAGGGATGTAGAGAAGGAAGGGATAAGAGGACCAGGGCTTGTTGGCCTCTAGCAGGACTGGTGTTCATGCCAGGTGAGATGGGAGCTGTTGGTGAGTTTTGAACTGGGGGATGTGATCTCACTTAGAGTTAACAGAGCCTCTGGTTGCCATGTGAAGAACAGCTGTGAGGGGCCGGGGAGGAAGCCAAGTCTGCATAGGAAGCTGTAGCTGTCATCTCTGTTAGGGATGGCTGACTTTCCTGGGGTCCAAGAGTGGGAAGCTGGTAGAGAAAGAGCCAGGAAAGGGGGTGGAGAAGAAAGGAAGGAAGGAAGCCAAGAGGGGGCAGGGATTTAAAAAAGAGAGGGTGTTGAAAGCTGCAGAGATATTGGAGAAGAAATCTGAGAAGCACCTGCTGGATCTGACAAGGTGGAAGTTTGGCAGGGCCTCCAGGAGAGCAACCTTGGTAGTGGAGTGGGGTCAGGAGAGAAGGGGGCTGAGGAAGTAGGGCCAGCCAAGGTGGACACCTTTCTGCTGAGTGTTGCTGAGAAGGAGAGTGGGTTCTACGGTTGGCCGTGCTGTAAGGCTGCATGCTTTGCTTTGATGAGGGGTACACCTGCAGGATTCTTGTGAGGTCACAGCTTGTGTGCAGTGGGTGCTGGCATTGAGCCCTAGAAGGCCTGCCCGACCACTGCAGCATGGATAGTGTGCACTCCCTTGGGCCTTATGAATGAGGTCCAGGGGTTCGGGTACGGCACCAGCTTGGAACCACTGTTACAGGGATGTCCCCTTCTGTGGCTCTTAGCTTAAGCCCACTTTGGCCCAGAGGCATTTCCTTACCCAACCAACTTTGTTTTCAAGAGGGCTTGAGCTTCTCCAGGCATGGCACGATAGGGAGGAGGCTGGGGTGCTCTGAGTGGGTCTCTGTTCCACATTACCTTACATTAGGAAGCTCCTTTTTTTGTAACTGGAGCTCCTCCAATCTGTCTTCCCATTCCCAGCTCCCTGTGCTTTTCTCTCTCTGGCCTGGTCGTTTGACCACTAGGTGTCACTCTGACAGCCAGAGTCAGTACTTGGGGGCGGGGGTGGTTTGGCCAGAGAAGGGTGCTGCTGGCTCAGGTTTGCCTGGGAGCATGGGTCACCTGGCCCTCTCTTTGGGGTCCTCACTGCTGCTCTTAGGTTCAGGCAAGGCCTGACTGCATAATGGGACACTCTGTGTGTTGTTTCGGTAAATGAGAAATAGGTGTTGTTGGGGCCCAAACATCAAAGCAGGATTGAAAAGGGAAAGGTTAAGGAAACCCAACCTGTTGAGCAGTGAGTAAGATTGGAGAGGAGGAAGAAAGCTTATGGAAAGTGAGAGACGAGACACTGGGAGTTGGTAGCTTGGAAGGTCTGGGCTTGGAGGGCGGAAGGAGAAGGGCTGGTGTGAACCTAAGAAAAGTTGTCCTTTATGAAGAAACCCAAGTTATTTTGTTTTGTTTTTTGAAGAAATCTAGGGTTTTTTGTTTTATTTATTTCCCCCTGGAATTGTCTTCTTAGAGGAGAGCTGAGGAGGGAGTTTTCTGCCTGGCGACACGAATGACCTGTGTTCTCCAACGAAAATGAAACTCTGCTTCCCCAGTGCTGAGGCAACCCTTAGGGAGTCTGGGAAGTTGGTTTCAACGGTCTTTTACAGAAATCTTTCCCTGAAATCCCCTCAGTTCCACAGTTTCCCTGGGAGGCTTTGTGCATCTTTGTGGGGCTTTGTCAGCATGGTTGCAACTCAGGTTTGAGAATTTTCTTTGACGTTATCAGAAAACTAGGCACCAGGATTCTCATCCAAGTCAGAGACCTGAGGGTTGCGGGAAGGTGGGTGGATTGGGAAGGTCTGGTTCATGTGGCGTTATGGAGGGAGGTGGATGCCATGATTTCCTGCACACGTTCTTCCGTACGGTGTTTTGTTGTCTGGGAGCACCCAAGGGGAACCCTCACCACAGTGGCTGCCTTCTCTGGGCCAACAGAGTAGTGCTTAGTTTGGACTTTTTAGTGGAAATTACTTGTTTCAGAACTGTCCCTAGGCCTTGAAACCTGACTTCTGCCCAGCCTTTCTCAGCCGTGAGCTGATCTGTCTGGCATCCCCCCACAGATCTCCCGATGACAGGGCACAGCCCTGTGTTTGCCATGCAGCACATCGTGGGTGTGTCCCCTGTATTGGTGCGGAGAAGCCTCCTTGGAAAGGACCTCTTTATGACCAGGACTCTCTGCAGCCCAGGCCCCAGCCAGCCCAGAGAGAAAAGACCTGAGGAGGTGGCCCTTGGGCTGTACCACCGCCTCATAGTGCTGGGAAGAGCCCTGGGACATGGCATTCGGCAACGAGCATCCTCCACAGCCAAGACTTGGTGGGACAGATATGAACAGTTTGTTGGACTCAGTGAAGTTCGAGAGGCCCAGGGAAACGTGACTGAGGTGAGGAGGGGAGCGGGGGTGGTTAACCCTGCCCTCTGACTCAGGAAATATGGCCTGGATGTTCCTGCCAAACAAGTCACCATCCACATGGTGCTGAGAAGCCACATCCAGATTTGCCTTTTCTTGGACCAATACCACTATAAGAGGGATTTGACTAGTTTCTCACATGACAGCCTGGGTTTGATACTACTGGGGTGAAGATCTCTGTGTAACTGTGCCCTCCCTCCCCCCAAAACAAACTATTGTGTACCAGTGAGCCCCTGGCCATTAATGTCCATTCTGTTAGGCCAGCAACCACTTCCTTCATTGACTCTTTGGGGGTTGATAGTGAGAGTTGCCTGCAGGGTTGCTATGTTACAGTGTCCTCAAAGCCCTGTGTGTAATTAAAACTTCCCTTGTGAAGGTAGGAACATCTGGGAAACATCATACTGTGAGGTGGAAAGAGCTGCCTGTGGTTGTCAAGTCCATTGAGGCAGCAGAAACACATCCTGCTGTCTTTGTTCCCACTCCTGCCTTGGCACAGACCAGTAGAGCGAGGTGGGAAGAACCCAGGGTTCGGCTGGAGGTTTTGAGGTACACTGCTGTCTCTCCCCTTGGAGGTCACGATCTCAGCTGAGCCAAGGTTTCTGGGTCTGTAAAATGGAGGCGATAGCAATGCCTCTCATGGCGTTGTTTTGAGGCATAAATATAGTAATACACATGAAACAGCTTAGGAACTAGGTTCCTTTCTGTGGTAGTGTCAGACTAGAGTTGGCTGGGTTTGGTGAACACAGATTGTGTGCATTGTTAACTATTTTCAAATTTCTCAGGGGCATGTTACTTCTACTCAAATGGGTAATCCGGTGAGTCTGATGGGCATGGCCCGGGGCTGCACTTTGAGGACCACTGGGTGAGCCAGGATTATGTGTCTGAGGGATTCTTTTTCCACCTTTGCACTGACACCCCACTGACCTCTTCTCAGCCGCAGCCTTGTTAGGAATAGAGCTGAGCAGATGTGGGTGTGGAGGGAAGGGGCACATGGCCTCTCTTGTTCTCTCTTCAGGCAGAGAAAGTGTTCATGGTGGCTCGAGGGCTTGTTCGAGAGGCTCGGGAAGACTTGGAAGTTCAGCAGGCCAAGCTGAAGGAGGTGAGGGACCGCTTGGACCGCATCTCCAGAGAGGATAACCAGTACCTGGAACTGGCTACTCTGGAGCACAGGATGCTGCAGGTAGGCACCCGGGAGGCAGCCCTTCTTCACCTAGAAGGGAAGCTAGCCTGGTAGGTCATGGAGGGATGAGGTGGGAACTCTGACTGGTCTGGTGGTCAGAGACCTGGGTGAGGAGGGAAACCAGAAGCTCCTATGGAGGGACTGGGCCCCAGGCTTCCAGAGCCTATTCACCCACTTCCTCCTGGAGTACTGGCAGCAGTCCAGGGCAGTATAATCTGGGCCCAAGATTGCTGAGGAGGGAGCACCATGGAGGGGAGTGGCCCAGAGAGTGCCAGGCACTCCCCTCCTGATAGACATGGTCTGTAGACATTAGTGCATGTCTGGTCAAACCCAAGACTGCTTGGGTGGGAGGACAGTGCAGCTCATCTCGACCACCCCCCATTCTTTTGCTCCCCTCATGCGACCAGGCTTATGCTGCCTTCTTGCATTCAGCATGTTTATAGAGCATGTAATCTGTGCCAGGCGTGAGCCTGAGCCCTAGGGACATGGTAGTGGGACATCTGCGGGCAGCTACAGCTGCAGGGCCACACTACTGCTGTATAACACAACTTTGCTTTGGCAGGAGGAGAAGAGGCTTCGCACGGACTATCTGCGTGCCGAGGACTCTGAGCGAGAGAAGTTCTCCCTCTTCTCTGCGGCTGTGCGGGAAAGTCATGAGAAGGAACGCACTCGGGCCGAGAGGACCAAGAACTGGTCCCTCATCGGGTCAGTCCTGGGGGCCCTGATTGGTGTGGCTGGCTCCACCTATGTGAACCGTGTGCGGCTACAGGAGCTGAAGGCCTTGCTCCTGGAGGCACAGAAGGGGCCTGTGAGCCTCCAGGAGGCCATCCGAGAACAGGCATCCAGCTACTCCCTCCAGCAGAGAGACCTCCATGACCTCATGGCGGACTTAAGGGGCCTGGTGCAAGCTGGGCCAGGGCAGAGCTCTGGATCCCAGGCAGGTACTCCCCCAACACAAGACAGAGACACAGATGTTCTTTCAGCTGCCTTGAAAGAGCAGCTCAGCCATTCCAGGCAGGTCCATTCATGTCTAGAGGGTTTACAAGAGCAGCTTGATTCCCTGGAAAAGACTTTCAGCCGGACAGCTAGGGTGGTTCAGCTTGCAAAGGCTGCAGCACACCCAGGCCTGATGGAGCCAGCAGACGAGGCTCTGCATGGCTCCTTGCTGGAGCAGGAGAGCATGATTTTGGTGCTGTCGGACATGGAGCAGAGGCTAGAAGCCCAGGTCAACAGGAACACTATCTATAGCACGCTGGTTACCTGCGTGACATTTGTGGCCACCCTACCTGTGCTCTACGTGCTGTTCAGGGCCAGCTAGTCCCTGGACCCTCCTCCAGATGGTCTGAGAGGATAGGTGTGGATGTGGATTTAGTTAGAGAATTCTAGAAATGAAGTGAGCCTTTGTGGGTGCACACAACCTCAGCCAGAGTCTGAACACCGTCTCTGTGGCTCACCAGCAGACATACTTTGCTTTTTAGGCAATGCTCATTTACATTAATTATCAAACCTTTGTGCTAATGTCCAATTAAAATGTTGTTGAGTTTGTATTATTTAAAGTAATTTATATCAGACTGAGTTTTGTCCATTAAAAATTGAGATTGGGGACTTGAGGGTTGGGCCTGGAATTATGGTCATCACCCCCTCTCTCATGTCCTCTTGGTCTTGTTCTTAGTTTGGGGCCAGTTTTAGATGCACTTACCCTTGAGGCCTGGATTTTTGTTTTGTATTTCCTGGCCTGCCCTCTGCTTGCCTGACCCTCCTGTGTCAGATAACCTAGGGGTTGCATTGAGTAGAACCTAGCCTGCTGTCCACCCATTGGTGACCATGGTTTCTACCCCTCTTCTGGATCACTTTCTCAGCCATGGTGGGGAGACCCTCCTGGTTATAATGCTGGAGAAATGGTCAGAGGAGAGCAGGGAAGAGGGATTGGGGGAATGGCTGATAAATATTACTGGGGACATAATTACGGGGATTGGTGGCCAATCTGGGTCCCTGGTGCAGAGAGTGCTTTGGGCAGCACTGGTGTGCCACTAGGGCTGAGTGTCCTCCCACACACAGCCTAGGGATGGCCTCTATAGGCATGGGCAGAGGTCAGCCCACCAGCAGTGTGAACAGAGAGGCAATGATGGGGAGGGGCCTCCCAGACGTGGGAGGTGCAGTGGGGAGGCATGGAGGCAACTGCCCTGAGAACCCGTGACCTCTCCCTTTTCAGAGGGGAACAGCAACCTTTGACCTCCTGGGCTAAATGGCCATGGGTGGCCTTGTGGGTCCTTGAGCAAACAGGGGCAGTGGGGAGGCACTCTGTCCTCGCGTTAGAGTATTGGAGAACGCACCCTCCTTGCAGAGTGTACCGAGCTTGTATGCAGGGTCTGGGTAGGGGCTTCTGCAGGCTGGGGCTTGCTTGCCTGTGCCTGTGCAGAGCCGACTCTCACAGGCAGAGGCCAGTGGAGCCAGAAGTGTTTCCTATGAGGTGCCCTTTTCATGGAGCTGGTGCTCAGGCCTGGGCAGTGAGCATGGCCCAAGTGGCCCCATGGGTGCTATGAACCTCTTAGCTCCTGGTCCCTTGGTCATTTGGTCATTCCATCCTTGGCCTTGTTTTCTTTGTGTAATGGTTCCCCCTGGATGGCATAGGATGAAATGACCTCTGCATTTGTCATGTTCCCCATTCCAGTGGGGTAGAGGGTACCATATCTGTATACCAGTGAGGGATGCTATGGGGACCCTTCTAGGGTGAAGTAGGTCCTGAAGAGTGTGCACTTGAGTGAATGAATTTGAGGAGGGGAGGATTCCAAGTATGTGGAAGGGCCCCCTACAAGCCACACAGGCAGGAAAGGTAAGGTGGGTGAAGGACTTGGGGCAGACTGACCTGGCTGAAGTGGTGATGGGTGTGGGGGCGTTGTGGAACATAAGGTCAGAGAATGAGGTGGAGGACCTGGAGTGCCAGATAGGCAGGTACCTGGGGTCTCTGATGTCAGAGGCCAGGGATGAGGGAACTGGGGAGGGGTGCCATGCTGGTGCAGGTGATGTGCTGAGTGTCTGGACCCAGGTGCTGGAAGAGGGGGTGGAGGAAAGGGAGTGACCCAAGGAGTTGGCAGGGAGAATTTGAAAGGCAGAGTTGGGTAGATGAGAGTGAAGACAGACTCTTGATGGGGGTGGCAGGTGGGAAGAGGGTGCCTGTGATATTAGCTCTTTGGACAGTGGCCAGTGTGGATGACCTGAACCTTCTGGTTGAGGCTTCCCCTAGCCTGTGGAAGCTCTGGGGCCTTCCAGGGTGATGTGTGTGTGACAAGTTTTGTCTCCCAAGAGGCTATCCCAATGGCTTTGAGCCAGAGTCCTTCAAAAGTGCTAATAGGATGGGCCAGGTCCTGGCTCCTGCGTTTGCAGTGGGCAGGCCAGGGTGTGAAGGGCCCGGCAGAGGGCACAACTGGGCCTCGGGAGAGAACCTTTCTGCCCAGTGGCTCTTCCCTCAGAAGGCCCAGGTATTTGCCAGCGATGGAGTCCAGACTTGCCCAAGGCTTCTCAGCTTAGGGTGGGTCCAGGTACAGGCCTGGGAGGAAAGGAAGGAAATGTGCCCTTGCTTGTGTGCTTCTCCAGCCGTGTGCCCTCCTTTACCAGCGGGACTAGGTGTGGTGTCACCCCGACTTGCCGGTGAGCAAATAGGCTTGTGTGTGTGTTTGTTTGGTGGTGGGGGGGTCAGGTTACTTGGCTTAGTGATGGCGCAAACCCAGGCCCAACCCCAAAGCCTGCGCTCTTCCCGCACGGCCAGAGGTGGGGGCCGGAAGGAGGGGTTGGCTGTTTGGGAGTCCTGGGAGTAGGGGCGGTGGGCAGGACCGGTGCAGAGGGGAGAAACAAGGCGCCTAGCAGTTCAGGTAAAGAAAGTTGGAGGAGGACGAGCACAGGAGCCAGGTACTGGAAGGGAAAGAGGGAGCTCGCAGCGCTGCAGAGCGGGGGCGGTGGCTAGCGAACGGGCGGAGCAGGTGAGGGGCGCGGGTTCCACCCAGCGCTGGCGCGGTAGGAAGAGGCCCAGGCGCCGTACCACCACACCTGGGGGCGCGCAGCGCGACCCCCGCCCCGGCCCCTCCCAGGCCAGGAGGGCTCCGAATTCCGTTTCCAGCCCGGGCGCGCAGGTGAGGCCCGGCGGGGGCGGGGCGGGGCGGGGTGGGGCCGCCCGCGGTCTGGGCTCTACTCCTCACCCTCCTCTCGCGGCGACCCGCGTTGCCGGGGCTACCGCTGCGGTGCAGCCTGCCCCCACGAGGGAGGGGTCGAGTCCCCCTCCCTCGGCAAGTGCGGAGCCCGCCGGGCCGGAATGCGGGGTCCCGGGCGGCTCGGGGCCGCGCGCCCGGCTTTCCCGGCTGCTTCCGGCCTGGCCTGGGCGGCGGGCGGGGGGAGGGCGGCCCGGCGGGTGAGGGGGGAAGGAGCGGAGCCGGCCCGGCCGACGCAGCTTTGTCTTCTTTGTTCCCGGCGGTGGCAGTGCCGCGGCGGGAGGGGCGGGCAGCGGGCGCAGTTTTCCGCCCCTCGGTCTCCGGGTAACAGCTGCGGCTCTGCCAGACCCACCTCCGGGGGGCGGGCGGGGGGAGCGAGGCCGCCTCGCGCAGATCCCGAGCCCAGAGCGGCCGGCGCCCGCCTCGTTGCGCTCGTCCCGCGGGGCCCGGCCGGGTGGTGAGTGCGGGGCCCAGGGCCGGGCGGTGGGGACCGGGGCGAGGCGGCGCGCCTCCGGGGTGGAAGGGCCTGAGGCCACGATCCCGCCGGGCAGGGGTAGCCCGGGCGACTGGTGGGCAGCTTCGGTCCTGAGAGTTGGGACCACACTTCTCCGCGCGAAGGGAAACTCTGGCGGCTCCGCCTGAAACGCGATTGGGAGACAGAGGAGGTGGAGCTGCTCCTCCGCGCCCCCTCCTCGCCGCCGCCCGCCTCAGCCGGGACCGGCCGGCCCCTTCCCCGCCCTCCCAAGGCCACTGGTGGGGTCCTTGCCTCGCCGCCTGGCGAGGAGGGAGGGTCGGGGAAGAGCCTATGGGGAGGTTGAGGCTTCTCCTCTGTAGTAACAGCCCTTGCAGGCTGCGCTCGGTGCCACTGACAAAGGTGGATTGTGAGCCTTCTGCCAGGCGCCCCTGTACCCCCGCTCCACCCTCCCGCCCCCGACTTGGTACACTGACATAGACGGTGGGTGATTGATGAGCGCTCCTTCAGTCCTCATGGGTGCCCAGTAAATGCTGGATCCCCCACCCAACCTCAACACACGTACAACAGGACGAGCAGTGTGCACCACTGTACTGTCAATGAGTAACTTTTCTCCTGGGTGGACCCTGGGAGCCGAGCAGGAGGGCCGATAGGAAAGGCCAGTTTGCCACTAATCCCAGTGACTCTGTAAATGAGGGCTGGGGTATGACCCCTCTCTGGGTGTGGAAGGGCAGAGTTTGTGAGCCCCTTTGGTTGGTGAGGACAGCCCCAGGACGGCCTGGGGGGGGGGGGGGTGCTTGATCTTTGCAGACAGAAGTTAGGCAGTTTTAGGCCCTGCTGAGGAGATCCAGAGAAAGGTGGGCTCAGAAAACCTCTCGGAGCAGGCCTGGGCACAGGCAGAGTCAGGCTTTGGCTGTGAGCCTGGAGGAGACCTGAGATCTGGGGAGTGGGCAGGAGATCCTGGCTGTGCAAGCTGGGGACATGAGGCCTGGCTCCAAACCAGCCTTTTCAGCCTGTTCTGGCCTGGTCATTAATAAAAGTGGGGCTGACACCTAGTCCTTTGAGAGGCCAAGTGACTGGGAGAGAAGCCTGGGCTGTCTCCCCTACTGGCTGGGTGTCCCTGGCTGTGAAATGGGTGTTGTTTCAACGGGCAAGGAGCACCTGCCCTTTGCTAATGTCCATCCTAGTTGCTGGGACCTCTGGATCAAAAGCCACGCTCCTTGCCTTCAAGGAGATTCAAGTCCAGAGTGGGAGGGTGGAACAGAGAGAAAAGTGGCCTTGATTGGTGCTACTAATGCCAGGCACACAACATAACACTTTTAAGGGGCAGAGCAGCCCTGCCTCCCATTCTACAAATGGGAAATCTGAGGCTCGAAAAGCCCAAGCAGAGCTGCAGTACACACCGGTGTAGTGACTGGGTATGTCCATTCCATCCACCACAGGGAGTGGGCTCCTCAGGAGCCTGGGGGGACAGGGAAGGCTCCCTTAGGAGCTAATGATTGGGATAGGGAGGGGGTGGGCATTCCAGGCAGTGGGAACAGACCTTGTGACAGCAGGGAGGGGTGTGGGACAGCCTGCAGTTCAGGCGGGCAAGAACGAAGAGCATGTGTGGGGGAGCACTGATCTCACGGGAGAGGGCGTGGACTGGAGGGTTTGACCTTTATCCTTCAGGCCCTCGGGTGCCCCAGAGACTCTAGGGGGGCGGGATGTGCTCTGATTCTGCTTGAAGATCCTGTGAGGTAGGAGGGGGTAGCTTGGAGGGGCTAGGGGCTGCTCCGTGGCCTGTGGCAGAGGTTAAGTGAAATGTGTGTGGCCTATAAGGAGGAGAAAATGTCACTGCCCTTTTTTTTCTCCTCTCCACCCATGGTATGTGGGGAAGCGGGGGGGATGCTAGGCTCTGCTTCAATGATTGAAGACTGACGCTTTTCCTGGCATGGGTCAGCCTCCAGCCTCCTATGTGGGCTGGCCAGGAGCTGTTCTGATCCCACCCATTCTCTTCTTGGGGGCCACTCAACTGGCTTGTGATTTTACATTTGGGCAGTGTCTTGGTGGCTGCCCCTTGAGGGCTAGAGAACCTTGGCAGGAAGTAGGCTCTGAGCAAATGTTTGTAAGCAAATGAAGCAGTGAATGTTGGTCTAACCACGGGACCCTCTGCCCAATGCACAGCCCTGGTCATGAGGTGGCAGGAGGGAGTAAGCAATAGCTGAGTTCAGGAACTCAGGCAAACCCTGTCTTCCCAGAGAAAGAAACTTTCTTCCCCTATCCCATGGAAAGAAGGTGGGGGGCTCCTGGGAAGCCTGGCCTTGCCACAGTCCTGGGCTTCTCGCCGGGTTCACGGCTCTCCCTGCCACCCCCTTCCCCCCACCCCCTTGGGTGGCAAACAGACGCAGCCTTGTTCCCGCTCCCATAGAGCTGCCCTGTTCTCTGCACACTAAAAATGGAAACCCCCAAGCTATTTTGGGAGCAGTGCCCAGCTAGGCTGTGGCCATGGCTCCCCTGCTCCCACCGGGCTGCTAGACCCTCCTCCGAGCCTAGTGCCCAGCCTGGCTCACTCTGGGGCAGCCTCAGGAGCATCCCACTGGGGACTTGGCTGGGAAGAACTGACCTGAGCCCCAGGAAGCTCTTTGGACATTCTGCACAGGCACACTGGCAGCTGGGTGGCAGGAGGGGCTGGGCAATGTGGCCTGGGCACAGGCTCGCAGAGGAAGTGTCTCCTGGCCAGGGAGGCATGGCCTGTCACAGTACTTCACCAACCTTGGTGCTCCTGGCTGGCAACCACTGAGATCTGGAAAGGGTGGTGTTGCCATGGCTTCCTGGTCCAAGGAGGCCTCGGCTGGGGCCTGCAAAGAGGAGTCTGAAGCGAGCAGGCACCCAAGGTCTGGTGAGGTCCTGGGGATGGGGGCACAGCTCAGCATGGTGACTTCCTCTAGGACAACCCTTCCCCCACCCCAGGCCCTGGCTCTTCTCTGACCTGCAGGAGAGGAAATAGCAAGAGATGGCCTGGCTTCTGCAGCCCTCTAGGACTTATGGCTTGAACCAGGGAAGTGTGCACGAGTCTGTGTGTGTGGGTGTCTGAATGTGGGTGGTGGTGTGTATGTCTTGTTGGGTGGGTGTGATGTGTCTGTGTGGAGTGCGTGTTTGTGTGATGTGTGTGTTTCTGTGTATAAGGAGTTGTCTATGTGGATGTGTCTTTGTGCAGGTATCTAAGTGTGGGTAGTGTGTCTGTGTGGTGTGTCTGCCTGCATTTCTGTGTATGTTTCCCTATGCCGTGTGTACAGATTGTATCTGCATGCATCTGTGTGTGCGAGCACAGTGGGTGGTGTGTGCATGCAGGGTGGGTGGTATGTATGCTTTTTGGTGTGTGCAAGCATGTGTCTGCTTTTGTGCTGGTAGTGGTTTGGGCTAGGTTAGCCCCTTGCCTGTGTGGAGGGTGTGTACCTGGGTACCTTGGTAGGGCAGAGGATGAGAATGGGAGAGTGCTGAGAAGAAGGGAGAAGGGGCTGCAGAGGGACAGGGCCAAGCTGGGGGCTTGGCTGGGCCCTGTGAGCCATGGGGCTCCTTCCTAGCTGCCCTTTCCCAGGCCCCAAGGGTGCCTGGTTCTGCTGCCCTCCCCCTTCCTGTGTGGGCTCTGAGGAGGCGTCCCTTGTGGAATGTGTTTGGTGGCCGAGGGCCAGGCTGGGCCCAGCTCCACTGGCTGGCTAGGCGGCAGGGAGGGGTACCTTTGTGCTGCCTCCACGGTGGGGAGTCGGGGCTCTCACATGCCTGCAGCCCAGCCCCCAGCTTCATGCTCTGCTTTCTCCCTGGCTAGGTGACTCCCACACAGGTCATGCTGTTGTCTCCTGATCCAGCCGGCCCTGCTAGGTGAGCCTGACCTCACACTTAGGCATCTGGGAGAAGTGTGACTCCCACCTCTGCTGAGGGCTCTCCAAGGTGGGGTCCGGCCTTTCAGGCCCCGCCTCTGGCAGTGATAACCTCCCTCTTCTCTCTGGCCAGTTGGCTCTGTGATTATTGCCCTTCTGGATTCCTGGCCTGAAAGGCCCTTCATCAAATTCTTGCCCTGCTCTAGTATGCAGGTGGCCCATGGGACCTCGCCCTCCTTGCTTCTGCTCAGGAAACTGACATCCCTGAAGAGGGGCCCTCTCCCTCCTTGAGATTCTGGCCCCTTCCTTCCCATCACCTGCTCTCCTGCCCCTTCCAGGCACTCCTCCCTGGGGATGGGATGTTTCCCATATCTCTGCCCCTCTAGCCCCTCACCCTCGGACCCTGTGATGACACAGGGCACTGCAGGTGAGGGTAGGGTGGGGTGGGGTGCAGGTCTCCTGAGAGAACAGTACTGGCTGAGAACAGGGCAGTGTGCACCTTTCTAAGAATGTGTATGGTCCTGGGGTCATCCTGCACCACAGTGTCTATCTAAGCCTGGTCCTCCTCTGCTCACCCCCTAGGTTAGAAGGGGCATCTTGGCAATGTCACAGCCCTATCCCTCACTGGTAGCCCCACATTGCTCAGGTAGCCACGTGACCCCACACAACCTCTCTCCCTGCCAGGTGACCATGCCTGCTCTCGGCCCAGCTCTTCTCCAGGCACTCTGGGCCGGGTGGGTCCTCACCCTCCAGCCCCCTCCACCGGCTGCTTTCACTCCCAACGGCACACAGCTGCAGCATATGGCACGGGATCCCACCTCAGGCACCCTCTACCTAGGTGCCACCAACTTCCTGTTCCAGCTGAGCCCTGGGCTACAGCTGGAGGCCACCGTCTCCACTGGCCCTGTGCTAGACAGCAGGGACTGCCTGCCACCTGTGATGCCTGATGAGTGCCCCCAGGCCCAGCCTACCAATAACCTGAACCAGCTGCTCCTGGTGAGCCCGGGGGCCCTGCTGGTGTGTGGGAGTGTGCACCAGGGGGTCTGTGAGCAGCGGCGCCTGGGGCAGCTTGGGCAGCTGCTGCTGAGGCCAGAGCGGCCTGGGGACACCCAGTATGTGGCTGCCAATGACCCTGCAGTCAGCACGGTGGGATTGGTGGCCCAGGGCTTGGCTGGGGAGCCCCTCCTGTTTGTGGGGCGGGGATACACCAGCAGGGGTGTGGGAGGTGGCATCCCTCCCATCACAACCCGGGCTTTGCGGCCACTGGACCCCCAGGCTGCCTTCTCCTATGAGGAGACAGCCAAGCTGGCTGTGGGCCGCCTCTCTGAGTACAGCCATCACTTTGTGAGCGCTTTTGCACACGGGGCCAGCGCCTACTTCCTGTTCCTGCGGCGGGACCTGCAGGCTCAGTCTAGAGCCTTTCGTGCTTATGTGTCCCGAGTGTGCCTCCGGGACCAGCACTACTACTCCTATGTTGAGTTGCCTCTGGCCTGCCAGGGGGGCCGCTATGGGCTGATCCAGGCCGCGGCTGTGGCCACATCCGGGGAGGTGGCCCGGAGGGAGGTGCTCTTTGCAGCCTTCTCCTCGGCTTCTCCCCCGGCTGTGGGCCGGCCCCCATCGGCAGCTGCTGGGGCATCCGGAGCCTCTGCCCTCTGTGCCTTCCCCCTGGACGAGGTGGACCACCTTGCCAATCGCACACGTGATGCCTGCTACACTCGGGAGGGCCGTGCCGAGGATGGGGCTGAGGTGGCCTACATCGAGTATGATGTCAATTCTGACTGTGCACAGCTGCCTGTGGTGAGTCCTGGCACCACCCCAGCCCTTCCCCCTCTCTGAGGCCACTGGCCAGGTATTCATTGCTAAGCAGCTGCCCCGGGAGTCTGAAGGGAACCTGGTCATGGTGTGGGGGCTGATCAGATCAACGGATATTAAGTGCTTCCTTTGTGTCTGGGTGGTGGAGGGGTACCTTATTGTAAGTGTGGATTCAGGGGGACAGAGAGCCATGAAGAGGTGGGCTTGGACCGGGCATTGAAGGGGTGGCATTTGCATACGTGGACTGAGAAGGTGTCTGAGAAGGCAGGGACCCAGAATGTGGGAGGAGATGGGACCTATTGTTTTAGATTCTTGAGCAAGAGAGGCAGGTAAGGTTGAGACTTGTTTGGCTCTGGCCTCAGGATGGATTAAAAAGGAAAGAAGCTGCACACAGAGGGCCTGAGTCAGTGAGAGGTGGGAGGGGGCCTGAGAAGTGGTCCCAGAGAAGGCTGAGCACATAAATTGGAGGAAGCAACTCCCAGGCCAGGGATGGGAGAAAGTAGGGCCTCAGACAGCGAGGGGTCAAAAGAGGGGGAAGGAGTCTCTGGAGACTGTCTGAGGCAGCTGGAGATAAGCCACTGAGGCATTGGGCTAAGGATGTGGCTGTGGGAGACGCTGTCAGAGAGGGCCAGCAGAGAGACTGGGGGTGGGGACGAGGTTGTCCCAGGAGGCCCAGCAGAGAAGTCAGAACTGTTCAGGGAGAGTTGGCAGAGAGCCTGGAGGAGGGGATGGGCTTGTCCAAAGAGGATGGGACAGGGGAGGGTATCCAGGGAGGGCCTTACTGGTGCTTTTTACGGTTTGCAGGATACCCTGGATGCTTATCCCTGTGGCTCAGACCACACACCCAGCCCCATGGCCAGTCGTGTCCCACTGGAAGCCACACCAGTTCTGGAGTGGCCAGGAGTTCAGCTAACAGCTGTGGCGGTCACCATGGAGGATGGACACACCATTGCTTTCCTGGGTGACAGTCAAGGGCAGCTGCATAGGGTGGGTCCACAGGAAGTACTGGGCCCTGCCCCAGGGTCTGGAGGAGACAGACTGCTGGGGACCCAGCCTGGGCAGAGCTACCCCTGTGACTCCTGGGGATGGGATGTGGGATCAGTGACATGCCCCCAGCCCGAGGCTGGGAGAGGTTACCTGGGCTCCTCTTCCCAGTGCTGAGTGGTATATACCTGTGACCCCCTCCCCCAGGGTTGAGTGGTGTGACCTGTATTGCCTCGGAGGAAATTCTACTGCACATTGCTTCACTGGGGAGAGAGAGGAGGGCCTTGGGCATGTGGCCGTCCCAGACCCAGTGTGGTTCTCTGATCTTAGGTCTTCTTGGGCCCGGGAAGTGATGGCCACCCATACTCCACACAGAGCATCCAGCAGGGGTCTGCAGTGAGCAGAGACCTCACCTTTGATGGGGCCTTCGAGCACCTGTATGTCATGACCCAGAGCACAGTGAGTGCCAGGCGTGAGCCAGGGCCTGGCTGCTGGGAGGGGCCTTGGGCAGGGCCAGGGACCCATATGGGATGAGCTACTGGTGTTTGGATTTCTGGCCTTAAGTCCTCTTTGCTGTCACAGCTTCTCAAGGTTCCTGTGGCCTCCTGTGCTCAGCACCTGGATTGTGCATCTTGCCTTGCTCACAGGGACCCATACTGTGGGTGGTGTGTGCTCCTCGGCCGGTCAGTGCTCCACTGACTCCTGTCCCCTTCCCCAACTCTGCCCCTAACCCCTTCAATGCCCTCAATGCTCCTGCATAATTGCCCTGTCCAAGATTTCTGGTCCTTTGCCCTTGACTCTCAACCTCTGATCCCTGGATGCCCCAATTTCCTACCCTACCCCTGTCCTCCACCCTGACATTAGTGCCTTGCCAGGGCACATACAGCCTCATGTCCTGGTTCACTTGAGGATCCTACCCACTGCCCAGGATTGTAGGTGTCCCTGCCCTATGAACTCCTAGGGGCTCTGTGAGGGTCACAGGTGGACGCTGGTCATTCTCGCCCAGGTGCAGTCGCCGTTCTGAGTGCTCCCGGGGCCAGGGCCCAGAGCGATGGCTGTGGAGCTTCCAGCCTGAGCTGGGCTGTCTGCAAGTGGCAGACATGAGTCCTGCCAACATGAGCCGAGACGAGAGGAGGGAGGTGAATGACCAGAGAAGGCGGGGCCCTGGTGGGGAGGGCCCTGGTGGTGATGGGTTGACACCTTGGATTTTGCTGTCAGATACACCAAATACCACATGGCCTTGCTTAAGTCACTTCTCTTGGGGCCTCGCTTTCTCTATCTAATACTAACCCAGGCCAGAGGGTGTTTCTGAAGGCTCAGGGGCTTGGGGGTTGGGTGCTTTGCAAATGTGAGCCCTAATCTGCTGCCCAGTGGCTCCAACAGTGTGTCCTGGCCTCTCTTGGCAGGTTTTCCTGTCGGTGCCTGACCTGCCACCCCTGTGGCCAGGGGAGTCATATTCCTGCCACTTTGGGGAACACCAGAGTCCTGCCCTACTGACCAGTTCTGGTGTGATGTGCCCCTCCCCAGACCCTAGTGAGGCCCCAGCGCTACCGAGAGGAGACGGTGGGTGAGAGAAGGGGCCAGCCCCCGGGCCTGGGAGCCTCCCCCTCCCCCCATCTTCCTCCAAGGGGTGTGGTCGGGGTGAGGTGTGAATGCAGGCCAAGAGCCCTGAAGTGATGCTTTTCTCTGAGTCCCCTACTAGTCCCCACTGCCCTAAAGTACCCATTTTGTTCCCCTGACCCTGGGTGTCCCACTTTCCCCAATTTGAGTGCTAACCCCGCTCCGTGTGGTCTTGGAATGTTGGCTCGGGGTCTAAGTGCTCCTCCCCACTCCTCAGCCTGGCCCTCTTTATCCCTTTGCAGACCACGTCTCCGTGAGCGTGGAGCTCAGGTTTGGCACCGTCATGATTGCCAAAGCTTCCCTGTCCTTCTATGACTGTGTGGCGGTCACTAAGCTCCGCCCGTCTGCACAGTGAGTTCCTTACCCTGACCCCCAGCCCCTGGGCTGCCCCTTGGCGACCCCTGCCCCATGGCTGTGCTCTGTGCAGGTGCCAGGCCTGTGTGAGCAGCCGTTGGGGGTGTAACTGGTGTGTCTGGCAGCACCTGTGTACGCACAAGGCCTCATGTGATGCCGGGCCAATGGTGGTTAGCCAACAGGTGAGTGTGAATCCCGGCTGGGCCACACGGGGGGTTTTGGGGTCCCCATTGTGAGGGTTTCTCTGATGGCCTGGGGTCTGTGTGCCTGCCTGCCCATGTGAGGCTCTGTCGTGAGCACCTGAGCTGCTGTGTGTGACAGACTCACTGGAGAACGGCTGCCTTGGGAGAGGACATTTGTAGCTGAGAGGCAGGGGAGGTCTGGGCCTTGGGCCCATCTCGGCACAGACGCCCCTGGAGCCTGCCCTCCCCTCTCCTCCTTTGGAGAATTAATGGGCTGTTTTTGTTTCTCTTTTCCTTGGTCTCCTTTCCTCTTAATACGCCTTTTGCCTGCCTGCCGCCTGCTCCCACGCCTGCCTGCTGAGTGGCCCCTCCTGTCTTTCTCTGCCTCCCCCTTCAGAGCCTGCTTCTCTCCCCAGCCCCTCCTGCAGGAGTTGCACCCACTCCCCTCCCACCTGCAGCCCCTAAGGCCACAGTCATCCCTGCTCCTGACACCCTTCCTGTGGAGCATGATGCTCCCTCCACAGCCACAGCCTCGGACATCCCACCTAGGGCCAGGCCTTCGCTGCTTAGCCCGTGGGGTCCGTGGGCAGGTCCTGGCCCCATACCTGCCTCGGCCTCCACAGAGTCACCTCTCCATGAGGAACTTCCCCCTCCTAGTCCCCCCAATAGACCTGGAACCACTGTTACTGTACCCACTGACTTTGGACCCATGGCCACACCTGAGGACCTCTTGGCTTCTCACCCGACACCCTCAGATGCAGCAGCACTGCCCCCTGCCCCTGCAGACCCTGGCCCTGAGGCCCTCCCCTCTGTGATACCCCTGGATCAGCACCCTGGCACTGCTCCTGCCACTACTTTCCCAGGGGCCACTGGCTCCACGAAGCCCGCTCTGGACTGGCTCATGAGAGAAGTCGGCGAGCTGCCCGAGGCGGACGAGTGGACGGGGGGTGACACGCCCGCCTTCTCCACTTCCACCCTCCTCTCAGGTGATGGAGACTCGGCCGAGCACGAGGGCCCTCCCGCCCCCCTCATCCTCCTGTCCAGCCTCGACTACCAGTACGACACCCCCGGGCTCTGGGAGCTGGTGAGGCCCAGCCCAGGAAGAAGGCCTCAGGGGAGGGTGTGTGGGGCAGACCCAGCCTCTCGCCTGCCTTGTGATTCTGCATTGGGAGGGACTGAGGTGGCAGGGTAGGCTCCATAGACTACTTTGCTCTTGGTGCCTGCAGGAAGAGGTGACCTGGGGGGCAAGCTCCTGCCCTTGTGTGGAGAGCATTCAGGGCTCCATGCTGATGCCGGTCCATGTGGAGCGAGAAGTCCGGCTGCTGGGCAGGAACCTGCACCTCTTCCAGGTGAATGTGTCCTGCTTGCAGGAAGGGGAGCAGGAAGAGGACATGGCCCCAGGTCTCACTACCCGCCCCAGGGGCTGTGCTGGGGGCCCTGCAGGGCTCACTGGACCCAACTCCTGAAGCTGCCCCAACAGCTGTGTCCTCTGCCCCCAGGACAGCCCAGGAGACAATGAGTGTGTGATGGAGCTGGAGGGCCACGAGGTGGTGGTTGAGGCCCAGGTCAAATGTGAGCCGCCTCCAGATACCCGGTGTCACGTCACATGCCAGCAGCACCAGGTGCAGATCATGAGTGCCTGGGTTGACGAGGGTACACTGGCCTTAGCCTAGCTACCAACCTCAGCTGGCTGCACCACACTCATCCGAGCACAAGCTCTGACCTTGTGACCCCAAGGGGTCTTGGTACCCCATCTCTGACCCTGTGCTCTATGCGGTCCCTGCATGCCAGCTCTGACCTCTGACCCTATAGCTCTATGGGGTCCCTACACTCCAGTCTGCCTCTGACCCTGTGTCCCCATGGGGTCTTGGTAGCTCTAACCTCTGACCTTGTGGCCTCATGGGGGTCCCTGCACCCTAACTGATCTCTGACCTTGTGTTTCTACAACTAGTCATTTTGGTCCTTTAGCTAACCATCCCCTCCCCAGGCCTGATGCCTCCCCCAGCCCCTGGCTCTGACCCCACTCCCATTTCTCCAGCTCAGCTATGAAGCTCTGCAGCCAGAGCTCCGTGTGGGGCTGTTTCTGCGTCGGGCCGGCCATCTGCGTGTGGACAGTGCTGATGGGCTGCATGGTGAGCAACCTGGGCCACTGGGGCCACAGGGCTCCTCCAGGCCTCCCTCTCACATTCATCTCTGCCACCCCCAGTGGTACTGTATGATTGTTCCGTGGGACATGAGGACTGCAGCCGCTGCCAAACTGCCATGCCCCAGTATGGCTGTGTGTGGTGCAAGGGGGAACGTCCACGTTGTGTGGCCCAGGAGGCCTGTACTGAGGCTGAGGCTGTGGCCACTCAGTGCCCTGCGCCCCTCATCCACTCAGTATGTTGAAATGCTGGTGTGTCCCTTCCTCACTGCTGCCCTTGGAGGGAGGGTAGGGGTGCTGTGGGTCCAGGGAACCCAAAGGTGGGAGGCTGGGGCTGTCTCTCTGGGCTGCCAAGTGTCAACTGGTGGGTGGAGGTGAGCAGCCCTTGTCTTGGAACAGGTCGAACCACTGACTGGGCCTATCGACGGAGGCACCCGTGTCACCATCAGGGGCTCCAATCTGGGCCAACATGTGCAGGACGTACAGGACACGGTCAGGGTAGCTGGAATCCCCTGTGCTGTGGATGCTCGGGAGTACGAGGTCTCCAGCAGGTGAGCTGGCTGGACCAACAGGAGCAGGGCACACCCTGTGGGCTCCATGGTTGGCTTTCCTGCTGAGGGCCACCCACCCACTACACATCTGCCCTCCCCTCTCCCCTTTTCTTTTGGTCTGGTCACAATACCTCAGTGCTGGGGTTGCCATTGAGGCCCTAGAGCACCCACCTTGGCTTCATCCACAGATCTGTGGGTTCCTGGCCTGAGCTGCTGGGTGATCATTCCTGGTCCTAGGACCTAGTCACTGCTCAGAGCTGACAGGTGGCTCTGTCTAGGTGTTCTCACTTGGCTTTCTGAGTGACTATGGATGTAGTTGTGGTAGCAGGGTCCTCAGATCCCAGACAGCTGTGCCCAGTTCCTGGCCTTCCCACCAGCTACCCCTCAGGAGGGTAGACTTGGGGCCCATCTGCTGAGTGCCAGGCTGCTCTGTCCAGTCCCAGGGATAACCTGCTGCCTTCCCAGGGCTCGTGGCTTATGGAGGTTCTGGGTCATGGTAACCTGGCTGGGAGTTGCAGGGGCCCAAAAGTGCACCCAGGAGACATTCCCAAGGGGATATCCACAAGCAGCAAGTCCCAAACCTGGCTGAATATCAGGGTTCCCTGAAGACCCTGCCCCAAACCACCACAGAGCAGATCCTGAGACCCCACCTTAGATCTGGGTTCTGTAGGCCTGTGCTGAGGCCCTGTAATCTGTATTTTAAGCAAGACTTTGCCTAGAGCATGTAGTTTCCCCCCTAAATGTGTTATTCCTGAGAACTTTAGGTGCCTGTTTACACTGTTAATGATTCTAGAACCATGTGACTAAAGTAGTTTATGAAGTGATTTATAAAGTGATTAAAGTATATTCTGGCTGATGTCTCTCCTGGGTAGTTCACACACCACTTGTTCTGTTTTCTCAGGGTGTTCGAGGTGACTGTGACAATGTCACTAAGTTGAGCCACCACAGGCTTTGCATTCTGGAAATTAATTTGCCCCAAGCTTCTGTTTTCTGGCTAAGGACCAGCATTTTCTTAGATTGCTTACTTTCCTTTCACGGCTATCTCCAGACCTGACTAGAGGCTTGAGGGACATTTTTTTGTGAGGAAATCAGAGTTCCACCACTTTGCATGTTGTGCTCTGCACATGGTGATGGCGGCCATTTAGGCCTACTCATTAGTGCAGCCACTCGCCCCCAGAGCCAGCTTTCCAGGGATCCTGGTAAATTTGTGCCACAGAGAGAGATAAATTCCTCTTTGTTAGGGGGTTCAGGGGTTGGACTTGAATGATTGAAACCAGAAATATTCTCAGATGCCAAAGCCTCCCAGTGTGCCATAGGAATTCCCTCTTTGGATCTCTGTTAATTTTGTGGGGAGCAGGGAGACCATCTGATTTAGTGGGGCAGGGGGTGCAGCTGGGTCAGTTTGGGGCACAGCGGCCCAGCACCCCAGCTTGTCCTGTGCCCACAGCCTCGTGTGTATTACTGAGGCCAGTGGGGAGGAGGTGGCAGATGCTGTGACGGTGGAGGTGCCAGGAAGAGGACGTGGCATCTCAGAGCATGACTTTGCCTACCAGGTGCCTGACTGCTGAACTCCCACAGCTGCCGATGGGCCACCCGCTCTGGTGGCTCCTCCTGGCCCATCTGGTTTCACTTTCCTGGGGCTCCCCACCCCAGGGCTTTCTTGTCTGCGTCGGTCTCCCCTTGCCTCTGTTTCTGGCCTGAAGCCTGTCTCTCCCTATCTCCCTTCCCACAGGACCCGAAAGTGCATTCCATCTTCCCAGCCCGAGGCCCCAGAGCCGGGGGGACCCGCCTCACCCTGCATGGCTCCAAGCTCCTGACTGGGCGGCTGGAGGACATCCGAGTGGTAGTTGGAGACCAGCCTTGTCACCTGTGAGGGCTGCTTCCCCATTCTGCAAAAATCCATAGGAGAAGATGGAGGGGTGGGATGCTGGGGAGAGCAGAAGGGAAGAGGGTCAAGTCCACTCCTCAGAGAGTGGCCAGACCCTCTCAAAGCTGGGATGTTGTGGAGTGCAGCCTCCAGGGTCACCCATGGAGACTGCAGTCAGCCCTGAAGGGAAGTGAGCTGAGGCCTGAGTGGGTCCTGTGTCCTAGAATCATCTTTTTCCCCTTCCTCTGCCCTCTCCGGCCAGCCTGGCCTGGCTTCCACTTCTCCCTCCCTTCCCTAGGCTGCTGGAGCAGCAGGCAGAGCAGCTGCAGTGTGAGACCAGCCCACACCCCGCGCCTGCCATGCTCCCTGTGGCTGTGTGGTTTGGGGCCACTGAGCGGAGGCTTCAACACAGCCAGTTTGAGTACACATCAGACCCCAACATCACCTCTGCTGGCCCCACCAAGAGCTTCCTCAGGTGCTGGGCCCTGGGCATGGTTGCATGGCATGTGGCAGGGAGGTCTTTGCAGCTCCAGGGCATGGGGGTCTGTAAGGCTTTATGTGGAGGGCTGTACCTCCCATGTTGCTGCTGGGGAGAGGGGCTGTGTGGCTTTGGAACGGGGCTGAGCTAACCTAGCTGGGCCTGGGCTTTGTTTTAAAGCCTGGTTCTCATAACCATGAGTGGCTCGTGGCCTGTGTTTCAGTGGAGGACGTGAAATATGGGTCCGTGGCCAGAATTTGGATGTGGTACAGATGCCAAGAATCCGAGTGACTGTGGCCTTAAGAGCATTGCAGCTTAGCCAGGGGCTTGGGCGGAGGCGCCGCGTGATCCCAGAGACACCATGCTCCCCGGGAGCCTCCTGTGGCAGTCATCACGTAGGACACCCTTGGGCATCCACTGCCTGCCCTAGGCTAGCGGTCACCCACCTCACCCCACATCCCACCCTCTAGACAGCCATGGGTGGTGGGTACCAAAGGAAGCTATCTTCTTATCTTCACTGGGCCCCCTTTGCATGCCTCCTCAGCTGGCCTCCCTTGTTTTCTGTCCCTCTGCCCCAGTTTGAGGAGCCATGCCATGTGAACTCCTCCCAGCTTATCACGTGCCGCACGCCTGCTCTCCCAGTCCTGCCCGAGGACCCCTGGGTCCGGGTGGAATTTATCCTCGACAGCCTAGTCTTTGACTTTGCAACACTGAACCCCACACCCTTCTCCTATGAGGCTGACCCCACTCTGCAGCCCCTCAACCCAGAAGACCCCACCACACCGTTCCGGCACAAGCCCGGGAGTGTGCTCTCTGTGGAGGTACTGTTCCTACTCGGTTGAGACAGGGACCCAAGACCCTTGTGTGTGGTGGAGGGAGCATGACAGCAGAGCAAGGGCCAGTAGATGGACCTGGCTCCTTACCCTTAATGTGGCAAGGGCTGAGGGGGCTGATGGTGGGGTGCCTAGCCTGATGTACCTGGCAGGGGTTTGACCAGTCAGCCTGTCGCCTGGGTCCTGGGTCCTGACACACTCCATGGCAGGTGTCTGAATGACAGCCTGTAAATGGTTTGACACACGTGGTAGCTGGGCGGCATGGGATACAGTAGGTGCTTGGGCTGATGCCCATTTGGCAGCCTGACTCCTGCGGACACATACTTGGCACGTGTTGTAGGTGGGTACTCTGAAAGACCATAGGTAGAGCACCCATCATCACCCACCTGGTGGGCCAGCAGACACAGTAGGGGCTCTGGCTTTCTTAGGTAACTGGGCAGGATTGGGGGCAACTTTATAGTCTCCAGATTTTTAGTTCTGGAGAAGTTAAGACTCAAGAGGAAGGGTAGTGAAGGGCAGAGAAGTAGGGGCGGGCAGGTCAGAAGACATCTATGGGACTGTTGTCCCACGTGCAGGGGAAGAGGTGCTGAGGCACCATCAGCCCTGCTCCTGGGGATGGGTCTCAGGACCATCCTTCCCACATCTGGGGAGATAGGATCTGAGTGACCACCAGCTCTTCCCCTTAGGGAAGAGTTCTGAGTGATCTATCAGTGATCTTCTGTTCCAGGGGGAGAATCTGGACCTTGCGATGTCCAAAGAGGAGGTAGTGGCCATGATAGGGGATGGCCCCTGCGTGGTGAAGACCCTGACCCGGCACCACCTGTACTGTGAGCCCCCCGTGGACCAGCCCCTGCCCCGGCATCATGCCCTCCGGGAGGCACCTGACACTTTGCCTGAGTTCACGGTCAGTGGACAGGCCGTGGCTGAGCTGGGCAGGGCATCGGGCATGTGCCGAACCCTTGCTCACAGGTGGCTGGCTCCCCATGCAGGTGCAGATGGGGAACCTGCGCTTTTCCCTGGGCCATGTGCAGTATGATGGCGAGAGCCCCGTGGCTTTTCCCATGGCAGCCCAGGTGGGCTTAGGGGTGGGCACCTCTCTTCTGGCTCTGGGTGTCATCATCATTGTCCTCATGTACAGGTGAGTGCAGCCGGATGTGGCTGGGTTGGGGGCAGTTAGCAGGTGTGGCTGGGTTGGAAAGGAGCACACTACACCAGGGGTCAGCAAACATTTTCTACAAAGGGCCAGAGAGTAACTATTTTAGGCTTTATGGGCCAGGTGGTCTCAGTTGCAGTGGCTCAACTCTGCCATTACAGTGGAAAGGAAGCCATGTGCAAACACACGAGCATGGCTGTGTTCCAACAGATCTTCATTTACAAAAACAGATCATGGGCTGGATTTGGCCTGGTTGTAGCTTGCTGATCCCTGGGCTCCACTGTGCTGGGCTCCACAGGACATGGTTGGGTGTGACTTGCCTGGGGTGGGACAGGCTGAAATATTCTGGACTAGGCCATGGCTTGGCTGGGCGTGGATGGGTTAGACTGTCCTGGCTTAGGCAGGCCTGGGCCAGGGGGACCCAGCAAGGCCTCTGGCCTCCTGTGGCCCACCCCATCCTGACCTGGGTGCTGAGCAGGAGGAAGAGCAAGCAGGCCCTGAGGGACTATAAGAAGGTCCAGATCCAGCTGGAGAATCTGGAGAGCAGTGTGCGGGACCGCTGCAAGAAGGAGTTCACAGGTGAGGCTGCAGAGAACAGGCCCCACGCTCCGGGGCTCTGCCCAAGCCTGCTACCATCACACGGGATCCGCACCCAAACCCGGCCTCTTCTGCTCAACAGACCTTATGACTGAGATGACTGATCTCACCAGTGACCTTCTGGGCAGCGGCATCCCCTTCCTTGACTACAAGGTGTATGCTGAGAGGGTCTTCTTCCCCGGGCACCAGGAGTCGCCCTTGCACCGGGACCTGGGTGTGCCTGAGAGCAGGCGACCTACTGTGGAACAAGGGCTGGGGCAGCTCTCCAACCTGCTCAACAGCAAGCTATTCCTCACCAAGGTGCTGGCCCCGCCCCTCGCCCTGCCCTGCACTGGGACCCTCCTCGCGGCTTCTCTATCCCTCCATTTCTGAATTGGCCCCTCCCTCCCCACCTATCCCTTCTTCCTGGTCCCAGTTCATCCACACCCTGGAGAGCCAGCGCACCTTCTCTGCTCGGGACCGGGCCTATGTGGCATCTCTGCTCACCGTGGCACTGCATGGGAAACTTGAGTACTTTACCGACATCCTCCGCACTCTGCTCAGTGACCTGGTGGCTCAGTATGTGGCCAAGAACCCCAAGCTGATGCTGCGCAGGTCTGTGTGGCTGTTGGAAGTAATGGGGGCCTGGTAGCTGTGGACAGCTGGAGCCAGGAGCTGAGTCAGGCCCTCTGGGGCCTCGGGGTCTACAGAACAGAGAGCCCCGTGGCCCCACCTGCTGACCTGGCCCCTCCCCTTTTCTGTCATCCCAGGACAGAGACCGTGGTGGAGAAGCTGCTCACCAACTGGATGTCCATCTGCCTCTACACCTTCGTGAGGGTGAGGGAGGCAGAGGTGGCTGGGGCTCCCCTCTAGGGAGGGTCAGGACTCTTTAAATCATGCAGCCTCCAGCCCCCACGCAGCTTGCACACTCCTGCCCAGCATGCCCTCCGTCACCTTATGCTTTCGACAGCCTGTATCCTGTCCCATTCTTCAGTGTGGGTCATGTCCCATATACCTCTGCCCCATGTCTCTCACCTGCCCCTGGGACCCTAACTGCCTGCCACTCCCCCAGGACTCAGTAGGAGAACCTCTGTACATGCTCTTCCGTGGAATTAAGCATCAAGTGGACAAGGGGCCAGTGGACAGTGTGACTGGGAAAGCCAAATACACCCTGAATGACAACCGCCTGCTCAGAGAGGATGTGGAATACCGTCCCCTGGTAAGAGGGAGAGAGAGAGAGTGTGTGTGTATGTGTGTGGGTGTGGGTGTGTGCACGCACGCGTGCGCATGTGCTGGAATCTCTGTCTCTGGTGAGGTGAGGAGGGTGAGCCTGTGTGATTGTGTGTGGGTGTCTGCATCTGGGGATAGAGCTAGCCTGACCTCTGGCTGGATGCAGGACAGAGGCCTTTAGACTAGTTTAGTAGGACAGAGGCTTGAGGGCCAGACCTTGAAGATCAGGCCTCAGAGGGTCCCCAGGCGTGGGATGGGGTCAGGGTGGCCACAGCCAGGGTCTCGGGAGCAGCCAGCTCTGCCTGGGACCAGTCCACATTCTTGCCGTGCCAGGGCCTGAGTGTTGGCCCAACTGTGATCTCAGTGTCCTGCCTGGGATGTGGTGTGCCCACCAGGCCGGGAGCCACCCTGGCAGACCTGCCCATTGCTTCCCTCTGAATTGCTTTCCTCTTAGTGACCCACACAGAGTTCCTTCGGGAAAACCCCATTGAGGCTCTACCAAGCCTGCTCCTTTGTCAGGCTGGTGGGGACTCCTTGCTCTTATGCAGGCTTCCCTTAGGGGCCCCAGTCTGACTGCTGAGCCAGGAACCTGGGGACCCGAGTTAAGAGGGACTTGTGCTCACTCATTTTTTCTGCCATTCACCATATAGACATTTACTAGTGCACTATGCTAGGTGCTGGTGTCACAGTGGAGGAAGCCTCTATCCTTGGGGGAGGCAGGCAGGTGAGGAGACAAGAATTAGGGACTGTTTGGTGCTTGGAGATCAGAGGCAGTGGCTTCCTTATGGGTTGTCCCTGTCCTTGGCCTTGTGTCTTGGTCATCCCCACGTGTGGCATGAGCCCTGACTGCTCCCATGTGTCCTGTGTAGACCTTGAATGCACTGCTGGCTGTGGGCCCTGGGGCGGGAGAGGCCCAAGGTGTGCCTGTGAAGGTCCTGGACTGTGACACCATCTCCCAGGCTAAGGAGAAGATGCTGGATCAGCTTTATAAGGGAATGCCTCTTGCCCAGCGGCCAGACCCTCGCACCCTGGATGTCGGTGAGGGTGGAGGGGAAGGGTGGCCTGGGGGCCTGAGCCAGAGCTAAGCCTGGGCTGGCTCTTGACCAGCTCCGCAGAGGCATTGCCCAGTGGGAGTGGGATGTTGGGAGTGGGGCTGAGGTGGGCTGTGGAACACCTCTACAGGGATGACCTCTCACGTGGTGAGGGGCCTCTGCTCTTGGTCTTTGGAGAGGTTGGGTGAGGCTGCCCCCAGTGGAGAGGCTGGTGTCCCTGTGGAGGAGAAGACAGGTTCCTGAGGGAAGGGTGTCCTGGAAGCCCTGGACCTAGTCCCACCTTGCCTTTGCAGAGTGGCGGTCTGGGGTGGCCGGGCACCTCATTCTTTCTGACGAGGATGTGACTTCTGAGGTCCAGGGTCTTTGGAGGCGCCTAAACACCCTGCAGCATTACAAGGTGGGAGGGGTAGGAGCTGGAGGGAGGGTGTGGTGGGTTGGGGCTGGTGGAGGGGTCACCAGCTGTGGTCAGCAGGTTCCAGATGGAGCAACTGTGGCCCTGGTCCCCTGCCTCACCAAGCATGTTCTCCGGGAAAACCAGGATTATGTCCCTGGAGAGAGTGAGTACCCCTACCCCCATCATGGTCCTCTGCCCTGGCTTTGCCCAGTCCCCAGTAATGGGGGAGGGTCCCCTAGACCTTGTGGTGGGTTTATGTCTACTTCCCTTCCACCCAGAGAAGCCCTCAACCAGGTGCCCCAACTCCTGGGAATAGGCAGGAGCTTGGGGGTCCAGGGAAGGTGGCACCTGATGATGGGTGACAAGCTGTGGGGTCTTGGCACAGGGACCCCAATGCTGGAGGATATAGACGAGGGGGGCATCCGGCCCTGGCACCTGGTGAAGCCAAGTGAGGAGCCAGAGCCGCCCAGGCCTCGGAGGGGCAGCCTTCGGGGTGGGGAGCGTGAGCGAGCCAAGGCCATTCCTGAGATCTACCTTACCCGCCTGCTGTCCATGAAGGTGGGCCAAGGAGGACAAGTCAAGGCTCGGGGCAGGGACAGGACAGGTGGTGGGGTCTGGGCTGGCGGGAGAAGAACCACTTGTGGGATTTGGGGGGGTGGTGCCCACACAGGCCTAGTGCCCTGAGGTGTTTGAGGCTGGGCTGGTACCAAGGTGCCCTTGCTGACCGCAACTCTTGTGCTTCCTCTCCTCTGCAGGGCACCCTGCAGAAGTTTGTGGATGACCTGTTCCAAGTGATTCTCAGCACCAGCCGCCCCGTGCCCCTTGCTGTTAAATACTTCTTTGACCTGCTGGACGAGCAGGCCCAGCAGCATGGCATCTCTGACCAGGATACTGTCCATATCTGGAAGACCAACAGGTGGGGGTGGGGGTAGGGTCAGGTGGGCCAAGCGTGTGTGGGATTTTCTCCCTTGCCTCCCAGCACACTCATTGGCCACACCTGCCCCACCCGCAGCTTGCCACTGAGGTTCTGGATCAATATAATAAAAAATCCACAGTTTGTGTTCGACGTACAGACATCTGATAACATGGATGCTGTCCTCCTGGTCATTGCACAGACCTTCATGGATGCCTGCACCCTGGCTGACCACAAGCTGGGCCGGGTAAGCGGGTCTGCGTGGACACAGAGGGCATGGGTGGAGTGGGGCAGTGTGGGCTGGGGATGGTCAGTGCTGAGCATGCACGCAGATTCCAGGCTTTCCTGAGAATGTTAAGGAGGAGGGCCAGGGAAGGCTGGGCTTTGTCCCTGGGCTCCCTAGGAACTGGTGGTGCCCCAGTCTTCAGGGATGAGCAAAGGCAGGGGACACTGTACTGTGTGACAGGGTTAAGACGTGGCAGCTGTGGCTAGGGTGTAGCATGGTGGTGAGTGTGGCAGGAGGCCAGGGTCTCTTGGCAAGGACTCACCCTGATGGCAATGGGGAGCCACTGAAGGCCTGGGAATGGGGGTGTGTGGTCAGACCTAAGAGAGGCGGACCCTCCTGGCAGTTGTGCCATGGATGGACTGGAGCCTGGAGTCCAGAGAGGAAGCTGTGCTGTCCTTGGGTCAAGCAGTGGCCAGGTTCAAGCTGGGACAAGAGGGTACAGGGTGGGCAGAAGCTGTGGGTTGGATGTGGGGGATGAGGAAGAAGGAGGGGTCACTAATGATCCCTGGGCCTCTGGCCGTGGTGAGTTGGGACTTAGAGGAGGTGAGCCTGAGGTGGCGGTGGCCTGCCAGGTGGTTTCCAGATGGAGATGTGAGCTCTACATTCGCAGAGCAGCTCCAGGCTGCCTGGTGGATTTGATTCCTGAGGGCGGTGGGGGGGCCGTGCCTGCCAGTGCAGTATGGAGAGGAGAGTCCAGAGGAGTGCCACGCATGGAGGGAATGCTGACGAGGGGAGCTAGAAAGCAGAGAGAAGTGGTCAGGGCTGTCTGGTGGCACAGCAGAAGGTGGGGGTGTGCTGCCACAGTAGTCAGAGCCCAGAGAGTCCCATGACAGATATGGGGTCACCGCTGTGACTGCTCAGGCACCCGGTGGGCGGGACACTGGTGGCTCCGCAGGTCCGTGAATGGGGCTCTGCTTAGCCCAGTCCCCTGGGCCACAGTTGGCTTGTGACCTCTTGAGAGATATATCCCTAGACCTCTGTGAAGAAACAAAATGGAAAGTTCCACGCTGTAGTGCGGTCTCTTGGAAGCCACTTTTGCTTTGCGTGCTCTCATCACTCTGCCTACGATGAGCTGAGAACCACAGGGCCACACCAGGACCCAGGGCCACCTCCAGGGGTGGATGCTATATGGTGGCTGGGTTTTTTGCTCCATCTTCACATTGCCTCCCCTTTCCAGCAAAACTGCAAGTGCTTTTTGGGTAGCTCAGGAATAGTCCAAATCAGGAATGCCAGGGTTCCCATGGAGAGATGGTGAGAGGGCATGCATCCTGCCTCAGGCGCAGGGCTTGCGTCCCTGCTTACGGAGTGGGGAGCAATCTTGCCTCACTCTCCCAGCAGCTTAAGGATGAGGCAGCAGGTCCAGAGGATGGAAGTGTGCTGCCCAGAGCCCACAGCCGCCGGGGCAGAGTGGGATTGGAACCTAATTCAGTGGTAGAGGATGTGTCTGG
Organism: Equus quagga; assembly: GCF_021613505.1. Taxonomy (NCBI): domain Eukaryota; kingdom Metazoa; phylum Chordata; class Mammalia; order Perissodactyla; family Equidae; genus Equus; species Equus quagga. The sequence continues at coordinate 137,433,537 of NC_060267.1, forward strand.
GTGTATTTCAAAGTCCTGTTTCAAATCCCAGCTTGGCCATTCAGGAGTGAGGTGGTCTGGGACAATTTACTTAATTTTCTGGGGCCGTTTCCTGATTCTTAAAATGATTTCATGGGGATAAAGACCACGTGGAGAAGCAGCATTAGGGCTCCATGTGGCTCTACACCCTTCCGCCCTGCATGCTAGTTCCTTGCTGGATCCAGGAGCTGAGAGTAATGAATCCAGGAGCTTGGAGTAATATGGGGAGAAACTTGAGTGACAACACCAGAGATTGGCCGTGGGTGGAGGGGAGGGAGCTGAGGCGGTCCTTGCAGAAGGAAATGGGCTAGGGTGACCATCCATCCCAGTTTGCCTGGGACTGAAGTGGTTCCTGGGGTTTGGGACTTTTGGTTTTAAAACTGAAACAGTGCTGGGAAGATTGGGACAGATGGTCACCCTCATAGGGGCTCTCATCCTTCTCTTCCCTTTCACTCCTTGCCTGCTGGTGCCTAGGACTCCCCCATCAACAAACTTCTGTATGCTCGGGATATTCCCCGTTACAAACGGATGGTGGAAAGGTACGAGGGCAGGAGAGTGGGCCTGGGGAGGATGAGTGGACAGCATGGTGGGTCTTTACAACTGAGGCCCCAGTGTGGGCCCTGCTGGGGTGAGGAATGGGTTTGTTTTCCTAGCGGCTGCTGTACCTCTGATCTCTGGCAGATACTACGCAGACATCAGACAGACCATCCCCGCCAGTGATCAAGAGATGAACTCCATCCTGGCTGAGCTGTCCCGGGTACGGCCCTCTGTTTTTTGGGTTGGGCACAGGCCTCCTGCCATGAGGGTCCTGCCCCCTTCACACTGCTCCTTTGCAGGGAAGCCCTCGGGACCTCAGCAGAATGTTCCAGTTGCCACTGTAAAAGACCAGGGCTCCCAACATCTCATCACAGATGAGCAGGGTCTTGTCCTGGCAGCTGCCACCTAACCTGACTCAGCCAGGCACTTTGGGTGCCTGCAGCCTTGTTGGGGTCTGTGGACAATGGCTCCAAGGTGGCGAGGTGGCTGGGGTCAGCCCAAGGACTGCCTGACTCCGCCTGCCCTTGTCTTCCTGCTGCTCTGCTTTCCTCAGTGGTGCAGACATGCCCCAACCTGCTCCTGAAACAGCCCCTAGACATACACTCCAGGGAACTAGAAAGAATGTTTCTGAAACAACAATGATGAAGGTCGTGTCCACAATAATAGCAGCCGTGATTTTAGGTGTTGCTGGGTGTGGGGTGCCTTGATTATCTTCTCATTTGATCCCCAGAAAAGCTCCATAAGTTAGGTGATGTCAACTCCACAGTCCTGACAAGGCTCAGATGTCCCTATGGAGAGGTCTGGATGTGACCCAGGAAAGACTTGAGGGAGATCAGAGCAGAACTACCCTGGGTCGCAGCCTATGAACAGAATCTGTCGTGCTTGGCTCTGCAGTCACCTGGGATGACAGAGGGTCCCACCTGGAGCCTCGAAGGGGAGAGAGGCAGGGCCCCAGTGGAAACCTCAGGCCCTACTAAAACTGCAGACCTGGGACCTTGGTCTGTAGAGGGCTCTGCTTCCTACTGCAGGCCTGTCCCTTCCTCCACCTCCCAGAACCCCTCTCCCACTCCCCTTTCCCTGGGTCCTGGGCCTCCTCAGGTGTCTGGCAGCACCCCTCATCTGTCACCTCTCCTCTGTCCTCCCTAGAACTACTCTGGAGACCTTGGGGCGCGAGTGGCCCTGCACGAACTCTACAAGTATATCAACAAATACTACGACCAGGTGGGCAGAACCCTAGGGTGGCCAGGGAGATGGGTGTGAGAGGGCATCTGGCCCTGTAACTGGAGTGGGGCCTTCAGGTTTCCCCGGGCACAGAGTAGGGGAGGGGCTGGGCCCTGGGCTCTGGTGGCCTTTTCCAGGCGTGCTTCCAGGTACTAGCTGTGCTCTTACCTGTCCCCACCCTCCCCATCCAGGCTTCTCAGCAGGGCTCCTTGGCACGATGGTGGGGGCAGCTGGGGATCTGCCAGGGCCTGGAGATGGTGTACAGGAAGTGCTGGGGGGGGACACACAACTGCCATCTCTGCTCAACCTTGCCCTGGCTCAGATCCCTACCTGAGTTCCTGGGTGGTAGTGTGCTGTGCATGGCCGTGTCTGTGGGTGCTGGTCCAGAGGAGAGTCCAGGCACAGGGCCAGGGGTAGCTGAGGGCACAACAGAGCCAGTGAGGGGGCTTTCTAGGAGATATCTGGGCTGGGCCTCAAGAACAGAGCACCCACTGGTCAACCTCCTGAATGCCTGCCACATCAGACATTTGCTTCCACCTGCCACGTGGCTGCTGCTCCTTTGAGATGAGGAGCCTGCCTGTGGCCCAGGCCTGGAGTGAGGACAGTCATTTAACAAACGAGTGATGCACAAGTGTGAGGTCCAGGCTCTGCGGCCTTGCCCTGAATGCTGTGGGCTTGGCAGGGGTGTGTGATGCATTGCATACCCTCTGGAGACATGGCGGGCGATCCCCTCCCGGTTCCCAACCGTTCCCTCTGTGGCAGCCCCCATTTGTGGTTATGTAATTGTTCATGTTTAGTTAGAATATGTCCGCTACCAGTGAGCCCCACGAGGGCACAGATCACGTCTGACCTGTCATTGTTGGGTTCTTGCTCCTTGCCCAGCCCCTGGCATATAGGAATTCAGGAAATGCTTGTTGCCTGTGGGTGGGGGAGCCCGGATGCTGGAGCAGAGCTTCTAGGGGGTTTGTGGGGAGAAGGCCAGCATGGTGGGTGAGGCTGGCCTCTACTCAAAACAATCTTGCCAGGGGAGGTGGATGTTTGTTACCATGAATGCTAGGACTGAGTAAAGTACTTCATTCCCTACCTCACTAATCCTCACAACCCCATGGCAGCTTTGCTATTGTTATTCCCTCCCCTGGCAAGGCCCTGGGGTCACACAGGAAGTAAGTGAGGTGGTACCCCCAATTGTGCTGCGGTATCTGAGGAGGCCTGTTGAGTCTGCATAAAGGCAGACATGTCAGCTGGCCATTTCTCCCTGACGATGTGGGGTTCTGTGTTTCAGATCATCACTGCCCTAGAGGAGGACGGCACTGCCCAGAAGATGCAGCTGGGCTATCGGCTCCAGCAGATCGCAGCTGCTGTGGAAAACAAGGTCACGGATCTGTAGGGACTTGGCAAGCCCCGGCCTGCTGTTGCCTCAACCCTCCCTGGGCAGCCCTGGAACCGCGAGGGAGAGACCACCTTCTTAGATGCCTGTAGTGCCTGAGAAGCAGAGTTAGTGGAAGGTGGCTCCCAGCCTCCTGGTGGCTCTGGCCTGGGCCCTGCTGGACCCACCTCACGGGTCTGGGGCCTTGAGGCTGATGGGGTGGTGCCCAGCCTGCTCCCCGAGCCCAGTGACCTTGTGGGCTATTTTCTGTGTGACGTCAGTCTGCGGGGAGTCAGGGACTAAGGGCTTCCAGAGAGTGGCTGGAAGAGCCTCCAGCCCCTGGGGAGACTGTACTGCTCTTGAACACTGGCCTTTATCCCACTGGGATTCAGAGAGGAAGGAGGGCCCCTACCTCCTGACCTGTCCTCCTCCATCATCCCTGACCTCATGTTAGCTGCCTCTGGCCTTGCTGCTGCCACGTTCCTAGGTCCGAGAGATGAACGCCTTTCCTAGGCCACTGCAAACTGACCCCTCAGCAGGGCTGGGTGCCTCAGGACCACCTTGCCTCAGAGGCAGCAGTGGTGAGGGGCATCTGGTGCAGGGGGGCCGTGGGGAGAGTGGTGGCCCCACTGACCCAGCTCTTCATTAAAGGATAACACACTGCATGGCGTCTGGTATGTGGACTCGGCTCAGTCCCTCCCTTAGGGTAAGGGTGGCAGCTGTGCCTGGCAGGCACCAGGAGGAGGTGGGATCTGCACCCTTGGGACATCTCCTGGCCCCCATGTAATGCCCTAGACTGCAGGGCTGGCTGGGCTCTCCTTGGCTCCTGGGCCCGGCTTGCTGGGGTCAGAGCTTTTGTGAAGGAAGCAAGAACCCCATCCAGGACAGGGCTGGAGGTCTCAGCAGAGGTAGAGGGGTCTACTGTCTCTTCAAGGGGCCTGCCTTATCTGCAACTTGAGGGTTCTGACTTCTCCATTTGTTTTGGAAGGAACTTCTGGGATGGGATGGCATTGCAGTCAACTCTAGGCAGTGTGGATCTTGGGACCATTTTCCAGTCCTCTTTCTGGACTCCCTAGACCCCTCTAGCCTGGGATATTCTAAGAGGCTTCTGGTTACTGCGTTGTTTTCTAAGTCAAGACATCTTGGGTGGGGGCTCCCAGCCCAACTGTCTGCCCATGTGAAGGCCACCTCGTGTGGTTTTCCTGATTTCTGGCTGGAGATGAGATCTGAGACTGTCTTAGCTGGGTCTCATGTTACTGGCTGGCTCTGTAGGGCTGGGGATTGATGCCCCCTTGACTGAGACCACCCATGGCCTCAGCAGGAGGCCAGCCTGCCAAACAGAGGTGAGCCCAGGCCCCTTCAGGGTCTTCACAAGGCTCACCCCCTTGGCTCTGCTTACTCCCCATAGCCCAGAGACCCCCACAGCCTCCCTTCCACTCTGACACAGAGGCCCTGCCCCCTACTGAGGGATCTCATTGAGGCTTTGAAGAGACAGAGGCTGATATGATTCCAGGCAGAATGATTCCTCTTCCCTCCCTCTTATTGGCCCTAAATAAAGCCATCCCAAAGTCCTTGTCCCTAAGACAGCAGGAGCCCTGTTGGTCTGTTCATGCCTGCTGTAGTCACAGCTGCTATTCCTTGCTCTAATGTCCTTCCCTCCCCATTTCTGCCTGATGTCTGGGCCACAGTCAGAGACAGATCAGCAGTCAGGTGCCATCCTTTGAGAGCATGTGAGCTTTAGTCCTGCAAATGGATGCTCCACTCAAGTTTCTATGTGACCAGAGTGGTTCGGACTCCCTCCTTGGCTGCTCAAGCCAAACCACAGAGTCGATCCCCCATCGTGACAGTCTCAGGGAGCAGAGCTGATGGGGAACTCAGTCTGGAGTGGACTTCAAGCAGGCACAGAGAGGGAGGCAGACTTGGTCAACACCACAGGGCTCATGACAGGCCCATGACTCTGGTCCAGGCTCAGGCTGCTGCTGGTTCGAGGAGGCCTGTAACGGGGCAGGTGAGGGCTCCGGGGAGAGGGAAATGACGTACCTGCATGTCTGAGAGGGCTGAGCATTGAACGTGCTCCGAGTCATTCATGTTCACATCTCAGCCTCCCAGAACATTGTTCTAATAAAGGATATGGAGAATGAAAACCTACCGTGATGACTAGGCACCTCTAAGTCCTCACTCCAACACCACAGCTGAGGATGGAGAGCCACCACTGGCAGGACTTTGGGGGTGCTCACGGGCTCTTGGCCACAATGAGTGTAGGACATTTGTCATTCAGTTTGATCAATCTCTTCCTAATTTTTCTGCTTGAGATTGCAAAAGTGTGCCCTCATTGCTGTGTTTCCCTCAAACATGTTAGTATGCAAAGGACTTTGTTTCTCATTATCACTGGGGCTGTCTTAAGGGGTTTAGGGAGTGAAGTGCTTTATTAAAAGAACTTTCACCAGTTTAAATATTGGAGTAACTTCAGACAGAATTTCTGAGAGTTCTATATTTTTATTAATATTTTTGATATTTAAAGAATCGCACTAATGAATGTAACAGCTGAATTTGTGGTGATAAATGTTGGGATCATCCTGGAAGCCACTCGAAACCTTGGGAACGGGCAGGACTCCATTCCTACTGGCCAGTGTAGTGCTGACAGATGGCTGCCCCAGGCTTCTCTGTTGGGTGCCGCTCACTGCTGACACTTGTGCCTCAGGTACCTTTTCACCCCCCCCCATCCCAGGCTTTCCTTAGGATAACACATTCAAGAACAAATTCAGACCTAGACCATCTGGTTTAGCTGACTGGTGATGCTTCATGGGTCTCTATTTAAAAGTGTTCTGTCCTGAGGCTGGGCCCGTGGCTGAGTGGTTAAGTTCACGCCCTCCTCTTTGGCGGCCCAGGGTTTTGCTGGTTTGGATCCTGGGAGCAGACGTGGCACCGCTTGTCAGGCCATGTTGAGGCGGCGTCCCACATGCCACAACTAGAAGGACCCACAACTAAAATATACAACTATGTACTGGGGGGGATTTGGGGACAAAAAAAAAGCAAAAAAAAAAAAGAAGTGTTCTATCCTAATTAAGGATGATAGTTTATCCAATTCCAAATGTCTATCAGAAATCTAAGACAAGAATGTCGTTATGTTTTGAAAGGAATTTATTCCTTGACTGCAATTTTGGGGTTTTATTTATAAGTGTTTGGATTACCTGGCTGGTATGTGCACTTGAAACAGAATCATCTGTGGACTGTCCAGGGCAAGCCGTAAAGAAAACCCTGCTGGTCCAGGAGTGTGAAGCTCCCGGCCAGCCACCTGGACTGCAGGTGAGTTGGGATGGTGGCGTACTGCCATCTTCTGGCCACAGTGTGGAATTTATCAGAAGTAGCTGTTGATGTTTCTATGGCTGGAGCTCTTGAGGACGTGAAAACAATGAGGAATGATTTGAAATTCAGTGGTCCTCGGGCTTAGTGGGTAATCTTACCTTGTCTCTAACCTGAGTTCTGGTTTTAGATGTGAGATATGTCTAAGGAGGTAGTCGAGGTGGTGTAACGGTGAGTGACTGGTCAGGGGTGGGGGAGTATCAGCTCCTGAGTGCGGAACAGGGTGGGACAGCAGGCGGGAGGGGCCTGGCGGGCAAACAGCACACCCAGCACGACCACCTACTGCCCTGGGAAGCACATGACAGGTGCTTTGTCATTCAAGGCCACAGGGTTACTGCCATAAGCAGGGCTTGGTTCCGGGTCTCCCAGTTCCCAGGGATTTTCCACCACACGCCATGCCCTGGTGCCCCTTGGGAGGTGCTGCGTAGTCTACCTGGACCTCAGAAACCTCAACTCCTTGGGGTTGATTAGACTTCCTGGCCTTCTCTCCAGGCTGGGTGGGATGCTGGCTGTGCAAATAAGGACCCAAGAAAGACACCAAGCTTCAGGCTGTGGAAGACGTGTTCCGTGTCTACGGCTCCATCTTAGGCAGAATTCAGCTAGGGCAGGGCACAGAACCACCCCAGAGATGCAGGAGGCCAGGCCATCCGCATTCCTCCCACCCACTGAAATGTGTGCGGCACTTCCAAACCCCCCAGGCAGAGAGGGCCCCTCTCACCTGCTCCCAGCTCAGGTTGCTGACCTGGACTCCAGGCAGCAGAGCTCATTGTATTTGTGTGCGTTTGTGTGTTTGCACTTGTGTGTGTGTGTATGTGTGTATTTGGGGGGTATGTGTATGTGGGGCTCGGGGCGGGCAGAAGCTCTGACCCTGAGGAAAGATGCCCTGGTGGAAAGCGCCATGGACTTGGAGGTCGAGAACTAGCCTGTGGTCTGGCCCTGGCACTGACCACCTTGGGACAGTCGTCTCTTTCCTGAGTCTCAGATTGCTCTTCTATAAGATATGAGCCCCTGAGCACCTTTCCAGAGGGGGCATCCTGTGAAAACTCACTGGAGAAGGCAGGCCCCTGGAAACCCTCAGGGCTACAGGAGCCTTTGGGGCAAGAGCTGGCCCTCCATGCTCCAGGGGCCAGGCCCGGCCCAGTGGAGGCCTCGGTGGAGGAGGGCAGGAAGGAGGAGAGGGTGAACCGCAGCAGGGCGCCCAGCTTGCCTTGGCTTCTCCTGGGAAGAGGCAGTGTGAGCCCCTGGAGGGGCACAGATGAGGAGCCAGCAGTCCCGGGTCCCCTGGGCCCCGGCGCTTCGCCGTGTACGGCACAGGGAAGTGTTCCATCACAAGGGCCTCTTCACCCTGACTCAAGTTTGCGAATCCAACGGGACAGCGAGTCCCTGTCCTACCACCTGCCTATCCCTGGGCAACTGCAGCCTGAGAGGTTTCTCCCCACCTCTCCTCAGGCCCGGGGTCACTGCCTGGATTTTCCCTGCTGCAGAGGGAGGTGCAGGCTCCAAGTGGTGGGGAAGGCCCTGGCTTTGCCCTCTGGCTTGCTGGCACCCCACCTCTACCCCTGCAAGTGAAAGGTGCTGCTCTGGCATTGTCCAGCGGTAGGGGCCAGGCTGGGGGAGGGCAGAGAGGATGCCTCTTCCCTGGGGGAGGTTGAATCTGTCAACACAAATAATAACCAATCGACAGAAAGAAAGATAGAGTGATATTTATAGAGCCAATGCTGAGGACTAGCCCGGAAGTGCTATCTCCACCAGGAAAAAGGGCACTCCAGAGAAGTGCTTGGTTATGTACAGTTTCAGGACAAAAAACATACAGCAAGCATGACAGGAATACAGTTTTTTCCCAAAGTCGCAAGGAGATGTTTTGCTGCAGTTTAGCACGTGCACAGCAGATCAGCTTGACCTCGGTTCCCTGGGAAGAAAAGCTGATCTTCAAATATGTGCTGGTATTGATGTCAGAGAGAGGGAGATATTCATCCCTATCTTTAAAGAGTGTATTCTTTGCTTTGGGAAAATGTTTGAAGCAGATGTACGACACGTGTTTGGTGGGCCACAAGTCAGGCCGCTCTGGGAAAAACAAGTTCTAGGCCAAATCAGATTTAAACTAGAATGGCTTTCCCATATACCTCAATATATGAAAACTTCTCATTGTTCTTATTCTTTTCATCAAACCAATCCAGAGGGAGTGACTTGCTCAAGACCACACAGCAAGTGGCACTAGAACCCAGGTCTCCTGACTCCCAGATGGACCCTTGGGCTCCTGCTGCTCCATGCTACCCAGGTCTGACCTCCCGCTCCGGCCCCTTTCCTCGAGGTGGCGTTCAACCTCCTGGGCCCCTCTGTGTCCTTGGCTCCATTATTGGACCAGGCCCCTGGGTCCCTTGGGGTCCCAGCCACACTTGGGTCCTTCTTTGCTTCTTGCTCCCTCCTGCCCCAGTCTCCCTGTACCTCATTCAGTCCTTTGGTTTCCTGTCTGCTCCCCGTCTCGAAAAGCCACTGGAGAATGGCTTTGCTCATTTCTCCTTTTAATTCTGTCAACTGTTGGTTCCTATATTTGAAGTGAGTCATAAATATTTAGGATTCTTATATCTTTGTGTTTTGATCCTTTTATCATTATGAAAATTTCCTTTTTATTTCTAGTAATACGTCTTGCCTTAAAAGTCTATTTGAATATTTTTCAATATCCATTGTGTAAATTCTTTTTTTTTTTTTTTTAGATTTGTAAGTTATCTTTAATTTAGATAGCAGTGCATTGGTTTGCTTTGTACAATATAGGATAAGAAAGAGATCTAGTAATAAATACTAATAATGCACATAATTATGTAGGAAATATCTAAACTTCTCAAACCTACAAAAGCAATCTTGAACATTTATTCAAATAGTTGATTGTGTAAATTCTTAAGTGATAATTTCCTTTAAGAAATTATCAAATTGTAGTAAAAAGCTGGGCTTCTGATTGAACGAGTGTGCGTCCCTTCTATCAGGGCGTGCAGTATTTTCTCCAGTTTCCTTTTTGCCTCAGAAATCATTGTAACCCAAGTAAACATTTTAGTTTCTAGATTAACATATTTTACTGCCTTTAAAATGATAATTTTAAATATTTCATTTTACCTTCAGTATTAAGTTTCTGTCAGTTAATCCAAGAAATCCCTAATCTTCTGAATTAGAGATTTCCAGCAGTCATAAAGGAAAATATTAATTCTCCTGAAAGCAGGGTTCTAGTATTATATACATTTATTTGAATTAATTTATGTATCTCCATTATTTCTTTTAATTAAAAATACAGTATCATTAAAGAAAAATTTTAAGTGGACAAAATTATGGATTGCCTACAGAAATATGACTCTCTTTTTTACATTTTTCTCAGTGATTATCCTCATACGCGAATATTCTCTTAAATAATTGTGGTAGAAATCTAAATGCCATTTTAGAATCTACTTTATTTCATTTGCTTTAAATAGTTCATACATTTTTGTAACTTAGCTAATCATTCTTTAAAATTTTACATTGTATTTCATCAAGTTGACTTGTAACTTATTGCTTCAACAGAATAGAGTTAAATCCTGAGTTTATGTCACAGAGCTTTCATTAACACAACATCCACATCTGGAACAGTTGGTGTCTCCAGGGTGTGCTTTGCTTCTATGTATAATTGTCACAATGCACTCAGTAGGCTGATTCTTGGAGACTCCACCCTGATCTGCTCAGATCTGGTTTGGGTGACACAATAATCACATCCCATGTGGGACAAGGTCACCCACCTGTCCCCTGTAACTCTGGAGCCTGCATCACCCCCCACAGCCTGTCAGTCAGTATCATCGCTGCAACACCAGCCAGGTGAGTCCCTTGTGTCAGATCCGAGCTGGGAGCAACGGGGACATACTTCTGGGGAAGCCCCTTTTCTCATTTCTCTTCCAACAGCTTTTGAAAAGTGTCTCTTCATTTTTTTTTCTATTTGAGTATTCTCTGTCATCTTTCTCATTTGTCATCTTGCTTTCTATTTTTCTCATTAGTCTCTTTTCATTTCTTTCTCTTCTTTACCCATTTCTGTTTTTATTCTCTCATACTTCCTTTTCTTACTCATTCTTTTTTCCTATTAAGTCCATTGCATGCATATATATATATATATATATATATATATTTATTATTATTTTTTTTTTTTGGTGAGGAAGATTTGCCCTGAGCTAACATCTGTGCCAGTCTTCCTCTATTTTCTATGGGGGATGCTGCCACAGTGTGGCTTCATGAGTGGGATGTAGGTCTGTGACTAGGATCTGAACCTGAGAACTGCGAGCCACTGAAGTGGGGTGTGCGAACTTAACCACTATGCCACCAGGCCAGCCCCCTAAGTCCATTGCATTTTTTATTCTCTTTCCTTCCTGTCCTCTTTTTTAAAAGGCATTTTACCCTCAAAATTTTATAAACTGTTCCATTTTTGTTCTCTGACCTCTATTTATTCCAATTTTTCTAGTCTGTTTTTGAGGGATTGTATAGCCATTTGGTCACTGTTGCCAGTGCCAGCCTCCCCAAGTCAACCTGCTCTGTCTCGGACCAGGTGCTGACCCCGGGCAGGTGGCCCCTTGGCCTCTCCTCTGCAAGACTGCCTCTGAAGGGTGGAGTCACCCAATGCCTGCAAATTGCCTGAGCAGCGCCTGCGACAGCCCGCTCGCAGTGCAGTTGCCCCTACTGCCTCTGCCGGACATTGTTCCTTATGGCTCAGCTCCCTTCTGTCTTCCACTCCTCTGTCCTTCCCCTCAGCCTGCTCTCTGTCCTCCCGTATTCTCATCATTGTGGCTTTTCACTTATGTTATCTTATGCTCTATACTCATGTTACTCTGTCCTCTCATTTACAGCTTTTTCTATGCTTAGAGGTTATGGAGCTACAATTTCATGTTCCTCTTCTCACTTCTCGTCTCCTCTCTTTAATGTCATTTAGGTCCATTTAATCCATTACTGCCGTGCCAGCTGGTGCACATCTCTCTCTTCTTTAAAGTTTCTTTTCCTTGCTCTGCTGCCCATCTGTTCATCCCTCCCTCTCCATCTATTGGCCTGGTTTCCTTACTTCTGCCTCGCTCTCCTCTGCTGTCTTTGTGGGTCCCAGACGCTCCCACTTGACAACCCGCTTCCTCTCACATTCCTTTTCTGATGCTGTTCTAGTGTTTTAATTTCCTTTCTCTTCTCTCATCTTATCATAGCACATTTTCTATTGCAGAATTCATTTCCCACCTCTATTTCTTTGAATTAACTCCTCCTTCTTATTTACCTTTTACTCCTGCTTTGCTTTAATTTTTATTTATTTTTTATGCATAATCATCTTTATTATAATTCATAAATACATGAGAAACTGACTCGGATTTCTTCAATAAAAGACACCTAAGTTCTCATGAGCTTCTGCTTTCCATTCAGTTATGTAGTTAGAAAATCCACTGTTTACTTGAGAAAGGTAAAAAAGGCCAAGTAATATCTTAGTGTCATTATAACAAGTTTTCACCTCATCGGCACTCTAAATGGGTCTTAGGGTCTCTGGGCCCCCTAGGTCAGAGGACCCTACTGTCTTAACAGACCTGCCCATACTCACTGTCTTCTGGAATTCTTATAAATTTCAATGGGCACCCAGCCAATGGAACATACCGTTACTATCCATTCTTAAGGTTTGGTTCTGGGGCTACACATTCGAATTTGCGTTTTTAACCTCCTGTTCCCCTTTGATTTACTCTAAAGGGCAGTTTTTAAAAGGAGTCAAATGCATCCAAACTTAAAAGATTCTCATATTGTCCATGCTTATCCTCCAAAAATAGTATATTAATCATGCTACCAACTCTGCCAAATAAACGATCTAAAAGCATTAAACATCAACTGCCAAAAAAAGTTTGGTGAGGTTCTTCTCTCCCCAAATCAAGTTATTCGGAATCTTGAGCAGACACGAATAGTGCCAAAGCAGAACGATAGTCCTCTCGGAAAAACAGAAGCTGCTTTGCTTTTACTCTTGGCCACAGTTGCCTCACTCCCTGTTGCCTTTCCTCTCCACTGTGTAGAAATCAGTTCCTCTGGGACGCCTATGTTTGCTCTCCTCACACACGCCCCTAGCTTCCCTTCCTTAGCCATCTCTCCACTCTGGATGCTCCCTGTGCCACGCGTCCCCCTTTTCTGGCTCGTTTTCTGACATTTGACTTTGTGCGCTCTCTCTCTGTGACTCTGCTGCTAACTGCTCCAGTTATCCTTCCACTCTCTCACTTACTCGTTTGACAAGAGTGCGTTGAGCTCTTCCTATGAGACAGACCCTGCAGGCTCAGAAACAGCTCTGCTTCACAGGGCTTCCACCTGAGTGGCCAGAGCTGGAGAGTAAATAGCAAATCTCAACATAGTGTGGAAGGTGCCAAGGCAGGCGAGGGCACAGACGCTCAAGATTACAAAGCTTTATGTGGACCAGCGCCTGTGTCTTGTGTATCTACTTTTCTCTACCCGCTTCATTTTTATACTTGGCCCTTCTCAAAGTTTTCTCTTTCCTCGTTTCTTTTTTTTCTTTGCTATTTTACCCTATTTAATATTTCCTTATTCTTAACAGAAAATGTTCAAAATGTACAAGAGAAAACTTATAGTACTATGGAAATTTGTATTAGTGAAGTTTTATATAAATAGAGATATGTACTCTGTAAAGATCATTTACTCTTACGTTAATTTATAAGTTTTATGAATTACAGTTGTAATCACAAATATTATATATTGGTAGAGAGAAACTTATAAATGTTCTAAAATTCATGTCATCTGAAATAATATTGTTATAGAGATATTGAAAATAAGTAATTCTGCCAGATATTTAAACATATCTTAAGACAATAATAAATAAAGTTGTATGATATTGGCTCACTAAGAGATTATTCAGTAGCTGAGAACTGAGAGCTCAAAAACAGACCAAACAATAACAATGATAGCAATTAATAGAGAGTAAATGTAGTATTCATAATTTGGAAGGAAGGAAATGAATATCCTCTAAATAGTGACAGGACACATCACAAAATAGATTTGTCCTATCTTTTGTGGACAGTACTTCCTACCCGTCCCCCACACGTCTTCCAGGAGGACGTGTGAATACCTGTGAGGACAGGCCTGTGGGTCCCTGTACCTCCCAGCCCTCATTCCTCTCTTGTAATATGCAATATTTTATGCTGTGGTCTGATGTTTTCACTTAGGGTTATGCTCTTGAGATCTTTATAATTAAGGTACGTAGCTGTACAATGCCCCTCTTTTCACAGGTCCCGCTTTACTTGCCCCTGGTGTCTGATGTACACCCTCACACGTCTTCCTACTGTGCTGTGTGCGCGTCTCTCTGAGCACACGGCCCCCAGTGGGACTGGTGAGTCAGACGGCGTGTGCTCACTGCTAAATTTCACCAAGAACTCTCAACTGCCCCCTGGAATCCACGCATCACTTACAGGCCTTCAGCAGAGTGTGGCCGTTCCCCACACCTCATCAGTCCTTGATTCTATCTGGCGCTATGGTTTTTGCCAACATCATGTGCATATAGTAGTATCTCACTCTTTATTTTTTCACGTATTTTCTGATTACTAGTGAAGCTGGGCATTTCTTCATGGGCATACCTAAAAAATGGGCATTTTTACACCAAGGAATTTCCTCATGTGAACAACCCACCCCAAATCAGTCTGTCTCTCTTTCAGATTTCCTATCTATTACCTAAAGGCTTGTAGTAATTCCTTAAATACTCCAGCTATCAATACATTCTCAGTTGTATACACTACAAATATTTTCCCCATTCTGGCCCCATCTGTCATTTTTATATGGTGTAACCAAATTGATATGGGGGTGGGATAGGTGTTATTTCTGTAAACTGCTTACCTCACACAGGATTTCAAGGTACATTCCAGAAATAAGAGGTAAACAATGACCAGTGAAGCAAATAGTAGTTAGAGAATCTCCTTCTCATCTTGTATAATGAGAGACACTTTCTTACCTTAAAAGGAAAAAAATGCCAAAGGACAAAGTAAACTGTCTACAGTAAATTAGAATTATCAGCAAATTACAAGATGAAGAACTCAAAAATAGTTAATTGATGGATATCGCTCCAAGTCTTTCTGCTCGTCTAAGGATTCTGTGGGGAGGAGACTCCTCCTGCAAAGCAAGCTCCTGCTCAAGGATATTTTAATGGGCAAAGTCTCTCTCAATATCCTGATCCCTTAATTCCATAGAGCCTTGTTTTCTTTCTTTCTTTCTTTCTTTCCTTCTTTTTTTCTGAGGAAGATTAGCCCTGAGCTAACATCTGCCAATCCTCCTCTTTTTGCTGAGGAAGACTGGCCCTGAGCTAACATCCGTGCCCATCTTCCTTTACTTTATATGTGGGATGCCTACCACAGCATAGCATGCCAAGCTGTGCTGTGTCCACACCCGGGATCCGAACCAGTGAACCCTGGGCCACCCAGAATCGGAATGCGCGCACTTAACTGCTGTACCACTGGGCCAGCCCCAGAGCTGTGTTTTCTAAGACTGCTTGAAGGTAGAAGATTGTGCTTTTACTCATCAATAGAAGTAAAATTAGAATTTGAAGACACAATAAATATTACCTGATATAAATTCTTTGAAGAATAAGACATCTAAATGTGCTATTTTGTAATTCAGTATAATATTAAATAGATTGATGATTAAATCTGAGTTTTGTTGCATTACATAAAGAACCAGGGGTCTCTTCCCCTCTCTTAATACCTGCAGCAGCACCAGAGCAGACAGGAAAACCTTAGCTCTTGTTAAATTAACAAGACAGCTTAGCTGACAATTCAAATTAACTTTCACTTAGAGCAAATAAATTATAGCTGGGATTTCCCAATTTTTTTAAGTTCCCCATTATAAAAGAAATACATATAAATGACAAAGATCCCAATCTTAATAAAGAATATGAAATGAGTTTACAACATAATTATCAAAAATAAGAGAGATTTCTAATTCTTTACTTATTTAGGCATTCTTGTTACAGGGAAATATAACATATGGGGTGTTCTGGAATTTAAGATTTGATGATTAATCAGAGAGTCTGACTTGTTCCACTTTTTCTATGACTAACTGGGCTTGGTAGCTTCAAACCATGATGTGGGCAATAATTATCGTTCCAGTCTGAAATAACAAGGATTTCGGTTTAAATTTACTTAACTTTGGTTAAATGACTCATTCTATCTGAAGCTAAAATGGACCAGTCACTTATTGCATAAGTTCCTGAGTAACAATAAAATAAATAAATAAAAATCCTGACCAAACCCAGCAACTCCACTCCTAGGCATGTAGCAACACTTCATGATAGCCAAAAGGTGAAACAATCCAAACATCTGGTAATGGATGAATGGATATCTCCATACGGGGGAATATTACTCGGCCATAAACAGGAATGAAGTCCTGCTACATGCTACTATGTGGATGAACCTCAAAAACATTATGTTCATTGAAAGAAGCCAAACACAAAAGTCGCATATCGTGTGATTCCACTTTTATGAAATATCCAGAATAGGTAAATCCATAAAGATAGAAAGAAGATTGCTGGTGACTAGGGGCTGGGAGGAGGGGGAAACAGGGAGTAAGTGCTCAATGGGTATGGAGTTTTCTTTTGGGGCTATGAAAAAGTTTTGGAACTAGAAAGAATTGGTGGTCCCACAACATTGTGAACATTGTGAATGTACTAAATGCATCTCAACTGTACACTTTAAAATGTCTAATTTTATGTTATCTGAATTTCACCAATAAGAACATCTTGTCCTATGGTTAGCTCTCTGTTCACACCAGAGCCTCTGTTCAAAGTTAGGCTTTGCTTGGAGAGCGATTAGAGGGTGTTGGTAAAGAAAGCAAATCACAGCTGAATGCTTCCTTGCCAGTCGCCCTTCACGTATGGCTCCTGAATTCTGTGCACACATAAGAAAATGAGCAAAGGGAAACTGGTCTCCACCCCGCTGTGAGCCAGGCTGGTGCTCAGTACCTTAAGCCAGACTTCTTTGCTCTGCCCCCACTTTGGGCATGTCTCCAGTAACGTTAAGGTGGTTAGAGCCCCAGACTAAAGGACCCACGAGGAGCCTGTCATCCTAGAACAGAAATCTGGCTCCCACCGCTACATAGTCCTGATTGGTGGGCTCCCCAGGCTCGTGTGAAACAAATGAGAGGTGAGGAGAGCCAGCAAGGCTGCTCTGGGCCTGTCCCTCCAGCTTCTCCTCTCTGGGACTGTCAGCAGGGAACCCACGAGGGGGCTGTTCCAGGTATTGGGTCATTAAGCAAACCATCACTCCCCTGTTAGCAAACGTGGCCAAGTCAGCATCACAGAAGGGGACAAAACATGTTAGAGTCTCTTCATGTTTGCAGAGGGAAGAGGAACTGTGGAGCTGGGGAGGGTTGAGGGGCCAGGAGCTTCTGCCCTCTCCTACAGCATTTTATCTTATCCTTTATATTTCAGTTTTCAAAGAATTATTTACTTATAATTGAGGTCACAATAGAAATATCAAAGAATTTAAAACGTCTATTGTCATGAAGAAGCTCCAAGGAGACAATGATGCTTCTCCTACCTTGTGTCATTTTAAGCTTCCAAATTTATCCCTTACTTTTTCTCCCCAGTGGAAATTCTGATCTTCATAACCTATGTAATCTTCCAAGCCTAGAAAGGGTGGAAATCATAGTAACTCTTCATTTGCTTAACTTTCTCCCTTTCTCTTCACCATTATGTGCTCATCTATTCGTCCAGCCCTGTCCACAAACCTGGATTGGTTGGTTCTCTTCTCCCTCTGCCCTAGGCTCCTTTTGCATTTGTTCCTCTCTCTAGAGGCAATTCTACCTCTAGAATTCTACCTTTCTGGTCATCTATCTCCACATCTCTTCAAAGATCTTGTCTAGTCTCTCACTTTAATCAGTCTTTGACCATCAACTTTATATTTTAGTAAAATCTGGCCACTGCTTTAACTGTTCTCCTTGCTCTGCTCCTTTACTGTCACTCATGAGTACTGGTGATTGGGAGGGTGCGCTTGTATTCCTTCCATGTGGTCGGAGCCCCACTGTCTGTCGTTCTTCTGGACTCCCTCCAGCTCATCACCCATGGGAATATTGACATGACTGGCAAGTCCAGAGGGAAAAACCAGCACACACACAGCCCACCCCTTCCTCTTTTTCTTATGGGTCAGGCTGACACACAGAACACCAATTTTCTAGCTCTGAAACCTATAGGAATACCCCCACTGGAGGCAGTCTGTCCCCTGCCCCCAGAGTCTGCTGGACTGAAGGGTGAATCTCTTGTTCTGGACTTCCATGTTAGGAAGCACCTGCCAATATAAGCTTTGTCTTCTAGCCTGGCTTTTTCTCTGTATTCATAGAGGCCTTTTCTCATCATGCCGTTTCTCTCTTATTTTATCAGGCAACACAAGAAGCATTGGACACCCAATAACTCCCCATTTCCCAGATTTTAATCCACATAGGGTCATGTTTATGTTTTCTTACTCCATCCTCCACCCTCTTCAACTCCTAAAACCCTTGCATTATGCCCTCTTGGATCATGGTCAGTCAGCAGCATGATCTCTGTGTTTGCACCTGACCTTGGAAATTTCTCTTTACACCTGGCTTTCCTGAGGTTACCATTTTCCTTGTAACCTGCCCAGGGGTGCCTGCGTTCTATCTTACATCCCTGGAGGGGAGAATTTTCATCGGACAGATGGAAACTAAAATAAAGAGTCAAACGGAAATGTTAGAAACAAAAATGGTAGCAGAGATGAAGAATACCTTTAATGGATTTATCAGTAGACTTTTCACAGCTGAGCATTGAATCAGTGAATTTGAAGATAGTCAATAGAAATTACCTGAAGTTAAAACACAAAGAGAGAATAAAGCAGAACAGAGTATCAGAAAACTGTGGGACAATATCAAATAAGTACATAAGATTAGTATAGAGGTATAAAAGATTTCATGGAGAAGAACCAGATTTGCTACAAAAATATTAAAAACTGCCTAAAGGATTAATCTCAGAAACTACAGTCATGTATCACTTAACGATGGGGATACGTTTTGAGAAATGTGCTGTTAGGTGACTTTGGCGTTGTGCAAACATCATAGAGTGTACTTATGCAAACCTAGATGGCATAGCCCACTACACAGGTAGGCTATATGCGACTAATATTATGGGACCACTGTCATAAATGCGGCCCATTGTTGACCAAAATGTCATTATGCAGTGCATGACTGCCTAGATACTCAATGACAATGTAGTCATGTCTCTAGATTTTTTAGGGAAAGTATGTCTTGATAATTCCATATCCAGCTTAGTGGTCTTGTTATGAGTATAGGTAATACAAAGACCATATTATAGAGAATCTAAAAGCCAGAAAACATACTACCCTAGAAAACCTACCTCAAGATACAATATAGGTAAACATCTGAACAGTCACATGAGAGTGTGACTCTGCCAGTGGTTTCATAGGACTTAATGGCAATACATTCATTCCAACATAGATTAGGTCTAAATTTCTGTGGGCACTGTGGTTATAAATCAACGATAAATATTATAATTCTTGAAAATCCATGTTTTTAGTGTGGAGAGGACTGGTACTGACTCATAACTACATTTGAGAATTAGAGATGAAAGCATATTATTAAATGACTCCAAAGTAGCTGGTGCAATTTTAAAACATCATATCCTTCAAAAACACCAGAAGGGAAAGAAAACACTAATATTTAAGGAAAAAAAGCACAAAAGAATTATTAAAAAGTATTTAAAAAGGAAAAAACGGCGGAAGTAAGATCAACTATATGTGTGATGACTATTAAAAGGATAAAAAAAATTACTTATTAACATTAGTCTCCTCTGGAGCCAGCCCTGATGGCCTAGTGGTTAAAGATCGTCATGCTCTGCTTCAGCAGCCTGGGTTCTGTTCCTGGGTGCAGAACCACACCACTCATCCTGTCAGTAGCCAGGCTGTGATGGCGGCTCCCACTGAAGAACTAGAAGGACTTAGAGGACAACTCTAAGGACAACTAGAATATGCAACTGTACTGGGGCTTTGGGGAGGAAAGAAAAAGAAAAGAGGAAGACTGGCAGCAGATGTTAGCTCAGGGCGAATCTTTGGTAGCAAAAAAAAAGAGATAAGTCTCTTATGGGTTAGAAAACAAAACTACTTATTTTTTTTTTTATATATCACTTAGGAAATTACAAGGATTTAGGAGCTATTTGCCAGGAACCAGGGCAGAGACCAATATATGTATGTTCTATGATTTCACATAAATATTTTCTCCCATTCTGTAGGTCATATTTTAACTTTCTTGATAGTGTCCTTTCATGCACAAAAGTTTTTAAGTTTGATGCAATCTAATTCATCTTTTTTTTAATCATTTGTTGCTTGTGCTTTTGGTGTCATATTTAAGAATCCATTGCCAGATCTAAGATTTACCCCTATGTTTTCTTCTAAGGTTTTTGACTTTCTGAGGAGTGTACTTCGATATTATTAAAATAATAACACATGAAATTAAAGAAACACTCAAAGAAAAATTTTTCAGGAATCTCAAGTAATAATTTCTTGAAACCATATACCTCCTCTTTCCATGGTCCAGCAAATAGGTCTGATCAACCACAGCAACAATTGATGCTACCGCAGACCACGTATGTTCTTTATATGCATCCTCTTATTTTACCCTTGTAAAAACCCTTTACCTTTGATCCTATGGCTTGATATTGATTGACAGACATGCATCAAAAACTCAAAGTTAGTATTTTGTTGCTGGTCCTCTTCTATTCCTCAAGGTAAATCCAGAACACTGTGCTTCCCCGCCTTGAGGACCCCAACTCACCGAGGCTCATCTTCCTATCTTACACCCATAAATGTTTACACCAACATACACCCCGAAAACCTTCCCCATGCCTGCCTGACATTTAACATTATGCTCCTCCTCTTTACAAACACATGGCTTGTCATCATCAGAGTGATTTGATGTCCTTAAACATAATCAATCCAGCAACAACTTCCTGTGGCAAAGGTTTTAAAATTCATTTGAATAAAGGAGATCAGTATATTACAGGTTTTAAATTCTGCTCAATTTGTAGGATGAACCTTATCATTTCCTAATATAAGAACACAAGTAACTTCTCTATTGTTTCTATAATCAGCCTTTCCCAAGTCTGGGCTCTTCAGCAAATTTTTCAAATAAATTTGACTTATTATCTCATTAATTTATGTTCTTACCTGTTGTATACTTTCTACTTTCTTCAGGATTATTTTGTTCTTTTTTTCTAATCTCTTGACCAAAAAGCTTAGCTTACCATTTTCCATCTTTTCTTTCTTTCCAAATGCAATCATTTAAATCTACACATTTTCTCACACAAAGTATTAGCTATATCCAACAATTTTAAGGTAATACTTTCATTATTATTCAATTTTAAGTGCAATTCAATTGTCATTATAACTTACCATTTGACCTGTGTGTTATTGAGAAGTTTAGAATCTTAAACATACTTTTTCTTTTCTTTTTTGATTTCTAGCCTAATTATATTGTGGTTACAGAATATGGGATGTATGACTCTGAATTTTTGTGATTTGAGTTGACCTACAGCTAAAATATTCCCAACATTTAGAAATATTCATTTGTACTTAAAATGTGTGTATTTTAACTTTGGGATTCAGAGTTTATTATCTGTCTATTACGCAAAGCTTAGGAGGTGTATATGTCTGTTCCTCTATATGAGGAGTTGGAAAACTTTTCTGTGAAGGGCTAGATTTTAAATATTTTAAGCTTAATGGACCAAGAGTCAATTTCAAGAATGTTATGTAAGTACTTATATAACAAAAGAGAAAACAAAATTCCACAAAATTTTTACTGATGGAATTCAAAATGTAATAATTATTGAGTGCAATTTTTTGTAATGAAGGACTAATAATGAAAAGAATGGAATTCTTTTTAGGGGAGGGAAATAACATTTCACTTATTTGGGGCTCAAAGTTAGTGTCCCCTATCATTGAAATTGATTGCAAATGTTACCTGCTAATGTTGGTCTGTGGTAGCTTTTACATATTTTGTCTTTGAAAATGTCTTTTAACACAGATAAGTACTGCCAAATACTGATTTCAGTCCACAAGCATATGATTTTGATCGAGCATATTCATCACTTGGAAGGCACCTATAGAATTCTATTTGATTTTTATATTTATCTTCCTGCACGTCCTTACATTGCGGATTAATCACTTCCTATTGAAGGCTTCATGGAACCCGCTCAATTGCATAGTTAAATGTTCCTTTGCACTTGCATTGAGGTCCAAAAAATGCTGTTGGTACTGTGGTTTGAGCTCAGAAAATATATCTGCCCCAAAGTTATGTGGGAATGGGGATCTCACTTGTTTTGACTTTTGCCAGCATTGGAAGTGGTGTGTAAAGCTGCTTGACATTACTTGTGACTAAACAACATTGTCATTGAAATAACTTTATTGCAACATAATGTTTACATATAAGCACTATTTGGTCTTTTAATTTTAGGTTGAATTCATTAGAAATATTATCAAGGCTGCAGCAAAAGCTAATTTCCAAAGCCCTTCAGTATTCATTAATAGTGGTTGAGAGCAATTCTTCTCATTCAGAGAAGTCTTGGCTCTGAGCTCCAAAAATTGCAATAAAACTTTACTATTGCTAAGCCGTCAAACTGATGTGTGCTGGTCAAGTCAGGCTACTCATCTTTTATTTCTGACAAAAATTTAGGGAGCTGACCATGGCTAAATTCACGAGAGCAAATGAAGTTCACCATTGACACTACTGGTTCAATAATGGATGATGGATGTAAATATTTTCTTCAAATACATGCTGATAAATAATACAATGAATAACTATAGGTTCTAAACACTTAAATTTTCACAGACTTTGTAAATTTGTCCAAGTAAGTCTTTTTCTTCTCCACATATATATATTTTTCTTTTTTAAAGATTGGCACCTGAGCTAACATCTGTTGCCAATCTTTTCTTCTTCTTCTTCTCTCCAAAGCCCCCAGTACATAGTTGTATATTCTAGTTGTGAGTGCCTCTGGTTGTGGCATGTGGGACACCACCTCAGCATGTCTGAGGTGAGCAGTGCCATGTGCGTGCCCAGGATCCGAACCGGTGAAACCCTGGGCTGCCAAAGCGGAGTGCATGAACTTAACCACTCGGCCACAGGGCTGGCCCCTCTACATATATTTTTTATCACCATCGGTTGTGACATATATTAGCAGGCTCCACTTCAGGCTGTGCTCAATTAGTGTTTTTTCAACCTGTTTGAAAATACTCTCACCTGCAGTTGTTCCAGGCAGGCTATTCATAGGGGCTAATTCTTCAGCCACCTCAGATTCAGCATTGACTGCTTGCATAAACAATAACTGGACAGTGTTGGTAGTATCTGTCAACTCATCAAGTGCCGAGGAAAACCACTGGAAATCATTTGCCTTGTTTTTAATTGACTATTGATGTCATTCTCAATGTGCTCAACTTTGAGCAACTGTTCTTTCCCAAGGCTAACAGCTTTAAATAAGTTTCATTTCTCTGGGCCCCTTATTTTGGCTGCTGCAATCAAGCATGTTTCAATTTCCCATTGGTAAATGGCTTCCCTTGCTCAGCTGCCAAATAAGACACTGAGAAACTTAACTTCGGTTGCATTCTCTTTCATTTTTAATTAAGAAATTCTGCTGTGATGAGATTGTTCAACTTTTACATTTTTCTGACTGTTGCTTTCCCGTGAGCTGGGAATGGTGTAACCAACGCTTCATCTGGCAAAATTGACTATTGTATACTTTTAACATAGCTATAATGTCATTGCATAGTAAACAATGCTTTGCCATCTAATTGAATAATAAAATAATCCACAGTCCACTGCTTTAGAAGAACAACATTCAGAGTCCATTTTTCTCTTCTTGTTTTGACTTGATGGCTATGCACTGGTAATTTTAAACAATGTCTGAGCCGGCTGGTGGCCTAGTGGTTAAGTTTGGTGTTCTCCGTTTCAGTGGCCTGGCAGGTCCCGGATGTGGACCTACACCACTGTTGTTGGCGACCCACATGCAAAAATAGAGGAAGATTGGCACGGATGTGAGCTCAAGGCAAATCTTCCTCAAGCAAAAAGAGGAAGATTGGCAACAGATATTAGGGTGACTCTTCTTCAGCAAAAAAAGAAAAAGAAAAAAAACTGACAGTGTGGTGATGGGCTGTGGAGTTGTCACTGCATTGCTGTGATTTGTAGTGCACTGAACAGCAGTGCGAAGCAATGAAGGCGTCATGTATGGTCTCTGTCACACCTACTCAACTCCGCCAGTGTAGGCAACAGCAGCACAGACGGTAGGTAATGAGCAGGCATAGCGGGGTTCCAATGAAGCTTTGTTTACGGGCACTGAAATTTGAATTTCATGTAATTACCACATGTCATGAAATATTCTTCTGATCTCCCCCACTAACTATTTAAAAATATAAACACAATTTGCCATTTGCAGGATATCCAAAAACAAGTGGTAGGTTGGATCTGGCCCGTGGGCCGTAGCTTGCTGACTCCTGTTCTCTGGCCTCACTAATTTTAGTTTCTTTCTGCTTTAACTGTTAATTACGGAGAGAAGTTTATTAATTTCCCATATAAGGATAGCTTTTTCTTTCTCCTTGAAAACATCTCAAGTGTTTGCTTTATATAGTTTGTGGTAATTTGATAAGATGCAGGCACAGAACTTGTTTCTTTGGTGAACTCTATATGTAGTAGCCCTATTTATTTTTAACAAATTATTTTGCCTTAAAACCTAAATTGTCTGATGTAAGTATAAATGAACGAACTTCCCTTTGGGTAGTTTTGCCTAGTAAACCTTTTCTCTGTACATGTGTTTTAGGTGTGGGGCAAGGGCAGACCCTGCCGTTTGCCTGCCCTGAAGCCGTTGTCACGTTATCTCATACTTACTCCTGTTGGGACACAATCCCCCGCCCTGCCCGCTCCCCACCCCCCCAGATACTGAGTATGCAGCAACATGCTCATGGAAGCAGAATCCTCCTTGTCTGCCAGGTGATGAATCATGTTTTATCTTGCCCAATCCTGACAATTTCTTTCCCTTTTGCCATTAACTCATTGCCTTAGGCTCTGGTGCATCTAAAGGTGGCCACAGACACCAGAGCTCAGCAGCCTGGGGCATGTAACCACAAGGCTCTAGTTTATCAATGGGTAATAGCTGTTGGGTGAGGTTTCACTGGGGGCATGAAAAGCAGGCAGATTCTAAATGGCTAAAACTCTGCTTGTTTGTGCTATTTTAAAAATAATTGGTTGTGTAAAAATTTGAATTTGGCACCAGTGGGCTTTTGCGGTAATGGGTCTCAGCCTGCATGGAAGAAATCAACCACCTAGACACCAATGCTCAGAGGCTGTCTTAGGATCATCTATACAACAATCCATCCCCTGGCTCTGGGCTGTTTAAAGTCTACATTGTATGTTAGCCTATAATGCCTGGGTGATTGGAGCCAGTGATAAAGCATCTTTAGGATTCAGAAGCCTATAAAAGAACATACTAGGATTTCAAACCCTTTCTTCAGTCAGCCTGCTCATTTAGTAGGGGAGAGCTAGAAGAATAGATCCGAAAAGAAGATTCTGATTTGTTTTATCTGTTTAGTGAGCAGAGTGATATTATGGCGCCGGTGGTGTGTGTCTCTCACTCTCTGTAAACTTGGTGAGTGTTATTTACCCATGGGCAGCAGGATGTGTTAATAAGTACCCCCTTGTTAGTGGCCAATAAGTCCTGTAGGGCCAGGGTGACACACCAGCGGATGTGCAGTTGCACTGGTGAGGGTAGGAACTTCTCAGGGAAGGAAAAGGCACAGCAACAGAGTAGGGGTGGAAGTTGGAGGTCACCTGCAGGAGTCTGTTTGTCTCCTGGGAATCTTCCCAATGGTGCTGCCCGGTTCAGGGGCGATTGGTTCTACGTCCTGGATGGCAGGAGCAAGCGCAGGTTTGTTCGTTCCAGAGTGCCTTTAGTGGAGCAAAGTTCATGGGTGATAGATGAGGATGCCTCTCTCTCTCATGAAATTTTTACTAAATAGAATGTGTTAGTCAAATCTGTAACTTTAAACCATTTACTTATGTTATTTTCAATGTCACCCAGTGATGGCATCTGACAGAGGTGCTCTAACAAAGGAAATAGCCTTGCTTAATTCTCTAAGTTCTGTCCATAGTTAACCCCCACTCACTAGTAGTGGTTTTAAGCACAGGCCATACCAGGGTGAGACGGTAGGAATGAGTAGCCCTTCTTTAACTAAATCAGCTGTGATAGGCCATTATCTCTCAGTGTCTTGCTGGTAGGTGAAGGTTAACTAGTTCCCACCAGATGATGCCCACCGATAGAGCTTCCTGTGCCTGGGGCAGAGCAAAACCTGTCCTGGATGAGTGAGCACACGTCAGAAGTGGGCTGCCGTGTTCTCGTATGGAGTCCGCAAAAAGGAGGGGCTAAAATAACACTAGGTTTATTATTTTTGTGGTTTCTCTAATTCTTTTCATCCCACATCCAAATTATATAGTCTCTTTATTAAACTTTCCTCAAATTACCTTAATTTGTATGTGACATCTATATCGTCCTGGGACCTTGACTGATACAAACTCCAACTCCAAGGAGAGTATCGTTTGGGCAAGAATTCTCTGGAGAGAAGGGTTTCTCTGTTATTTCACCTGTAGCAGAGGCTGACTGAGGTGGCTATCACCATCATCTCCAAAGGGTAGATTATCCTTCAGTTTATTCACCAGGACTGTTACTTTTCTGAGGGTCCTGGATCTTGCAGATCTCTCTGAACTGACCTCCAATTTGGCAGCGACCCTGTATTCCATCATGTAGTCCTTTAAAATTCTATGAATAAAGCATAGAGCATTTGTTGACTTTTCTGGTTTACATTTTTTTTTTTTTTTGAGGAAGATTAGCCCTGAGCTAACTGCTGCCAATCCTCCTCTTTTTGCTGAGGAAGGCTGGTCTTGAGCTAACATCCATGCCCATCTTCCTTTACTTTATATGTGGGATGCCTACCGCAGCATGGTGTGCCAAGTGGTGCCATGTCCGCACCCGGGATCTGAACTGGTGAATCCTGGGTGGCCGAAGCGAATGTGTGCACTTAACTGCTGGGCCACCGGGCCGGCCCCTCTGGTTTACATTTTTTTCATTCCCCATCTTAGAAGGTTTCTTTTCTATTCCAACCACCTTAACCATGGATTTTAAAGTTTTATTTTGCATTTGCAATTTTGAACAATGTTTAGGTGCTGTGTGCGGAAAGTTTTCTCTGCATGTCTTGACCACCTATTTCTGGAAAATGAAAGCCCGATACCAATTCAATGTTATCTCCCTTTAACTTAAGTTATTCAGAAATCACAGACCTTGTGGGAACCTATTTATTCCCATTTCCTTTGACAAATTACATTCTTTGTGCTCAGGCACGTATATTGCTCATATTTCTTCCTCTATCTCATCTCCTACCTTGGTCTCCACGGCCACTTATTACCTTTATCTGTAACAGAGATAACAGACTTTAATCAAGAAAATGGCTTCACTGGCTCTCCTCAGTCACCATGGCTACTTTTAAATCAATTTTCTAAATGGCAATGAAAAGGATCTTTAAAATCATAAGTCTAAAAAACATAGGTCTTTTTTTCTCCTTTGCTAAAAACTAAACAAAACACAAAAACCAAATAATCAATTTTACCATTGCACTTAATATGTATTAAATATTTGAGTTACATCCTTCAAATGTCTGTATAATGTGGCCCATTCTGACTGTCCGCCCTAGTCTTAGTAGATACTCCTCTTCACTGACGTCAGCCACATAGACTTTCTTTGATTCTGAACTAAGCCAAACACACAGCTGTCTCAGAGCTTTCCTAGGTGCTATTTATAATGCATCTTATGTCATCTTCTCCACCCAACTTTGTCCTTCTCCATAGACTCTTCTTTGGGCTTCCCTTCCTTTGTCATCCTGGTCACAGCTTCAAGTTTCTTTCTACAGAGAGGGGATGGTGGGCACTGTAACAGCCTGGGAACCCACACTGCTCTTTGGAGAAATCTCACATGGAGATTACATTCCCACTAGAGTACTATCTATCCCCTCAGATCATCTTTCTTCCAATCCTGCCCTCCTCCCACAGCCAGGAGAGTAGATCCATGTGTGTTTGACTTGATTTATCAGTACTCTCTCCCAGAACTCTGAATCCTGAGCTAGTGATACAGGGATAGGGGCTAGATCTTTGTCATATCCATCACAGGGGCTATGGTAACATGCAAATCAAAATGTTCATGGGATTTAGCCTTTGACGTATTTTCTGTTTCCTAGTCCCCTGGAACATGTTTTTATTTCCGTCTATATTCTGAGTCTATTCTAGCTACTTTTAGATACCAACCTCTGTTTTTCTAATACATTTCTTTTCTGCTTAAACTTACAGCGTTTATTTTTAGTTGCTTACAGGCAAGAACACTGACTGATTGATACAAATGCCTTCACTTTTAAACCAGCCTCAATCTAAATTCACACTTTCCCTTTTAATGTGCTCCCCTTGAATTGTTTGGAATTGTTTATTTGTGTGACCATTAGTATTAGTATACCTTAGTATTCTATACTCTCCCTGATTGCAGATATGTTGCTCCACACTGTAGGTGTATAGTGCCTGATTTGTAGTATCAGATTCTGCAGACATTAAAAGGCCTGAAACAAACAAATCTACATACATAAATTGACAAGTTACATGAAATGACTAATTATTGGAAAATCACAAACTATCAAAACCACTTATCATAAAAGAGATAATTTGAATGGTGCTATAACTATTAAAGAGTTTGTAGATTTAACCTTCCAAAAAATTAATCTCCAGGCCCAGAAGGTCCTACTGGACAATTCCATTAAATATTTAGGAAAGAAGCAACACCAATTTTACACAATCTTTTCCAGAAAATAGAAGATGAGGAAACATTTCCCACTTATTTTATGGGACCAGCATTATCCTATTACCAAAAGGAGACAAAGATAGTAGAAAAGACTGCAGATCAATATCCCCCATGAACACAGATGCAAAAATCATTGACAAAATACTAACAAATTGAATCCAGAAATTTATAGAAATA
Source organism: Equus quagga (assembly GCF_021613505.1). NCBI lineage: Eukaryota > Metazoa > Chordata > Mammalia > Perissodactyla > Equidae > Equus > Equus quagga. Next base: position 137,462,120 of record NC_060267.1, read on the forward strand.
AAAATACAGCATGACCCAGTGGGGTTTATTCCAGGAATGCAAGGCTGGTTCAATATTCAGAAATCAATCAATGTAATTTGCCTTACTAACAATCTAAAGAAGAAAAATCATATGCTTTTATTAATTGTTGCAGGAAAAGTGTTTGACAAGATCAAACATCTATTCATGATAAAAACGCTCAGCAAAGTAAGACTAGAAGGGAATTTCCTCAACCTAATAAAGGGTATCTACAAAAACATATGGTGAATATCATAACAGTGAAAGACTCAACACTTCCCATGTAAGGCAAGGATGTCTACTCTCCACTCCAATGTTGTACTGAAGGTTATATCCAATGCAATAAGGCAAGAGCAAGGAGTAAAGACATACAGATTGGAAATAAAGGCATAAAATTGTCTCTACTAACAGATATCATGATTTTGTACATAGAAAAATCACAAAATATCTACAAACCCGTTAATAAAATCTATTTGAATAAGTTACTTTAGCAAGGCTGCAGCATACAAGGTCAATATACAAAAGTCAATCATGTTTCCACATAATACTAATGAAGAACTGAAATAAATAAGACACTACTGTTTATAATAGCACCAAAACCACTAAATACTTAGGTATAATCTTACAAAATATGTGCAAAATCTGTATCCTAAAAACTACAAACACATTGTTGAAAGAAATCAAAGAAGATCTAAATAAATTGAGAGACATGTAAGTTTATGGATTAGAAGACTCAACAGAGTCAAGGTGTCAATTTTCCCCAAATTTATCTACAGATCTAATAGAATTCCAGTATAAATCCCAACAGAATTTTTGTAGAAATTTACAAGCTGATTCCAAAATTTATTTGGAAATAAGGAAACCAGAATAGCTAAAATAATTTTGCAAAGGAACAGTTTAGTGGACTCACATGATCTAATTTAAGAGTTTCTATAAAGTTACACTTTCAAGGTAGAGTAACTTTCTCTAATGATAGAGAAAGAATAGACATATAGATCCTTGGAATAAGAGAGAAAGTTTTGAAATTAACCCATACATATATGGCCAATTTTTGAAAAAGGTATAAAGACAATTCAATGGAGAAAGAATAGTTTTTTTTCAACAAATGATGCTGAATAATTGAATACCCATATGCAGACAAAGAAGAAAGAAATCTTGATCTATATCTTCCCCTATATAAAATTTAATTTGAAATGGATCATAGACCTAACTGTAAAACCTAAAACTATAAAATTTTTAGAGGAAAACATAGGAGAAAATCTTTGTGACCTTGGGTTAGGCAAGAATTTCTTAGGTACAACATCCAGAGCCCAAACATTTTAGAAGAAAAATTGGACTTCATCAAAATTAAGAACACCTGGGGCTGGCCCTATGGCTGAGTACTTAAGTTTGTGTGCTCTGCTTTGGCGGCCCAGGGTTTCACGGGTTCAGATCCTGGGCATGGACATGGCACCACTCGTCGGGCCACGCTGAGGTGGCATCCCACACAGCACAAACAGAGGCACTCACAACTAGAATATACAACTATGTACTGGGGGGGTTTTGGGGAGAAGAAGAGAAAAAAATTAAGAACACCTGCTCTTTGAAAGATACTGTTGAGAGAGTAGAAAGACAAACCATAGAGTGGATTTGCAAATCCTTATCTGCTAAAAGACTTTATTCCAAAAATATAAAGAACTATCAAAACTCAGTACTAAGAAAATAACTCAATTAAAAAACGGGCAAAAGGTTTGAATGAATGCTTCACCAAAGGAGATATCCGGATGGCAAATAAACAAAATGAAAAGTTGCTCAACATCATTGGGGAAATATATAATAAAACTACAATGAGATATTGCTACACACCTATTAGAACGTAAAAAAACAAAAACTGACCAATGCAAAGTGGAGTAATTGGAATTCTCATACATTGCCGGTGGGAATTGAAAAATGTAGCGCTCCCTAGGGAAGAGTTTTGCAGTTTCTTATAAAGTCAAACATACCAAATAACTCAACAGTTCACTCTTAGGTAAATACACAAAAACCTGTTCACAAATGTTTACAGCAGTTTTATTCATAATCATCCCAAACTAGAAAAAATATAAATGGCCCTCGACTGGTGAAGCGATGAACTGTGGTACATCTATGTGGCGGGGCACTGCTCAGCAACAAAGAGGAGGGGATTACTGATACACTCAACATGAGGGAGTCTCAAGAACACCACGCTTATTGAAAGAAGCCAGACACAAAGGAATCTACCTTATATAATTCTATTTACATAAAATTTTAGGAAATACAAACTAATTTACAGGCACAGAAAGCAGATCAGTTGTTGCCTGGTGCTGGGGATGGAAGGAGGGACAGACTGCAATGGAGCACGAGAAGACTGGGAGTGATGGAAATATTCTGTGGTTTGATTGTGCTTCTGATCACAGGACTTTATATTTTTGTCAAAACTCAAACAGTGTGTTGGACAACTGGATACTATTTGGGAAAGACATAAAGTTTCCCTGCCCTCTAAAAACAATTCAGATGGATAAGTGACATAAAGCTATGCAGTATGGAACACCTGATACAAAGGGGAAGTATTTAAAATTATTGAAAGAAAATAAGTATTTATGATTTATAATGATTTATGGTATGACTTATCTGATTTATCTGATTTATTTGATTTATAGTAGGCTAAGACTTATTAGATATGATACAGGGAGCAAAAAATATGAAAGAAGGGGCTGGCCCCAGTGGCATAGTGGTTAAGTTTGCATGCTCCACTTCAGTGGCCTGTGGTTCGTGGGTTTGGATCCTGGGTGTGGACCTACACAACGTTCATCAAGCCATGCTGTGGCAGCGTCCCACGTACAAAATAGAGGAAGACTGGTACAGATGTTAGCTCAGGACCAATCTTCCTCACAAGAAAGAAAGAAAGAAAGAAAGAGAGAGAGCAAGGGAGGGAGGGAGGAAGGAAGGAAGAAAATCTGGTAAGCATAATTATATATTAATTATATATATTTAAAATATTTTTTTTTTTTTGCCTTAAAAACGCTGGAAAGAACTTCTTATCTCAACATAGACATTTCTTCCATTCTTTTTTTTTTTTTCAAATTACAGTTGCACAATACTCCGTTATGTGGCTACACCATAGTAATTTAAACAATGTCTTACGTTTGGGCAGTTAGGCAGCTTCCAACATTTGGTAATCACAACTAATGCTGCAATAAACAACCGATGTATTTTTAATCATTGCAAGTATACTATCAGAATAAATTCCTTTCAGTGGCATTTGCAGTTTGAAGGATATACGTATATGTATTTTGTTAGATATTGCCAAAAATAAACATTATAAGGACAAGCAACAATCTGGAAGAAAATATTTGAAAAAAATATAAAAGATAAGACCTCTATGTACAATATGTAAAAATCTCCAGAAACACAATTTAGATGAAGGCAAGCAACCTAGATGAAAAATAAGTAAGATGGAGATAAAGGCAGCTCACTAAAGAAACAACTTAAATGACTAACGAACTCAAAAAAGGGATAAACCTTGCAAGTAATAACAGGACATTGAGGATATAAATCTTCCATATACTACTTGTGGGAATATAAATTGAGAGCCATTTTACAAAGCCTTTTGAAATCTATTGCAAGGGCTGTGGACATACTCCAAGAACTAGCAATTCTCTTTTTGGGCATAAGTTTATTCACATATATTCTCAAAGAATCTTTAAAAAAACCCCTATTATCCCTTCATTATTTTTTTATGTAGAAATTTAAGATTAGGGAAAGTTTCAGTCACTAAGCAGGGTCTAGCAGCGTGGTATTTGACCCCTCCCTATGTGCTCCAGGTGACAGCAGCTCCTGAGGTATGGCTAACGGCCTTCCTCTTCCCACACGCACACTTGCAGAATCATCCACGGATGTGGTGAGGACATGGAGAGACTCCTCCAAAGGACACCCAGGGATGAGTGGCCAGAGTCAAAGTCAGAGCAATGCGCAGTGAGAGGAGAAGGATCATACATACCACCCAGAAGTGGCTGGTGGTCCTCTGGTGCTCCTCATTGTTGCAGCAGGGGGCCATTGATGGTGAAAAGGAACATGTATGGCCCACTCTCAAAGACAGTCCTATTTCCATCACTGACTGCCATGCAAATAGGACTCTGCATATCAACCAGCAACAGGAAACTTGTGATATGAAGGGCTATTTTCATGCAAAATACATATGTACACATGTGAGGGCAAACTTTGGATCATTTACTCAGAACAATATTCTTACACTGAATGAAAAAACATACTCCCTCCTTCCATGGGACTTCCTTCTGTCCAGTGAAGAAAATGAAGGGTAGGCCAGTGGCCTGCCAAACACATGTCATTGACCATGGTAATGGGTGCTATGACATAGCTATTGCCCACAACTCTGGGCAATAAATAATAGCATAGGCATTGAAGGAAGGGGTATTGGAATCTAGGCCCTAAAGCATGATGGGAATCTAATATGTCTGCCCAAGAGAGCAGGGTGGAGTGTAGAGGTCACATGTGTGGACATAAGGGTCAAACAGGCATGGGTTAGCCTCCAGCTAAAGAAATCCCCTGCCTGCTTTACACAGATAGACCTATTTACATACACTGATAGCTTAAACTGAATGCATGTGTGACAGAGAGGAGAGAAGTGTTTCTAGGTGGCATAGCTACCTTGGATGACTGTTCTGTCCTCAGTTCTCTTAGTTGTTAGATCAAAGGTGGTAAATCCTGGGGCCAGTCCCATGGCTGAGTGGTTAAGTTTGTGCGCTCTGCTTCAGTGGCCCAGGGTTTCCCCGGTTCGGATCCTGGGTGTGGACATGACGCCGCTCATCAAGCCATGTTGAGGTGGCATCCCACATGCCACAACTAGAAGGACCCACAACCAAAATATACAACTATGTACTGGGGGGACTTGGGGAGAAAAAGCAGAAAAAAAAAAAGAAGAAGATTGGCAACAGTTGTTAGCTCAGGTGCCAATCTTAATAAAAAAAGGTGGTAAATCCTGTCTTTTGGGAAGAGCCTCTTTGGAACATCAGTGTTATCCTGTTCGTCCTCCTTGGGGCCCAGCAGGCTCTGCAGCACGATGAATGGGAGAGAGACGGAGGGGTTTGCCTTCTGACAGTCACAGTCAGCATGCAGTAGAAAATACCTATGGAGAGATCATTGGATGTGGAGTCAGGTGAAGGGGGAAGTTATAGCATCTCAGGACAAGAGTGACTCCAGAAAAGCCTCCTTAAAATTTTTCATCTTGTGGCAAAAGCTTTATTCTGAATCTTAGGAAGTGTTCAGTAGTCACTGCTTGTCACTCGACATATCAGGAACTCACTGTCTTCCTATCCTGCCTGTCATGGTCGCAAAAAGAGCAGAGTCCCCGAAGCTTCTCTTCTGGCATGCCATGGGGTCACCAAATCATCTGACTGCATTGGACCCCTGATCAAGTTGCAGCTGGCTAAATGGACTTTCCCTTCCTGGAGAACTAGTCAAGGGCTGATATGCCTTTGCTGCCTTCTGTTCTGGCTCCTTGCTCTCTGGTGCCCAGTCCACAGGCGCCATGCTAAAATGGCCTGCTCAAAGGCCAGACTTTTTCAGAGTGACCTTCAGAGGCTGATTCAATTTTATTTGCTTCTGGACTTCTTTGTATTTTCCAGCCAAGGTAGATTAAAGTAAGGAAAGCAAAAGTGAACGAGGTTACTAAAGATCCTCATTTCTTGATATCTCTTTCACCCTTCTCTATCTCTTTGGCTGATTAAGGCTTCATGAGCGAATGTTCATTAATAAACATTTGTCTTTGTAACTGGATATCATTGCTTCAAAGAACATCGTTTCTTGGCTATAGGAATAGATTCCACATGTGATATGGCCTTTGAGATGAGGGAGCAGTGTCTGGTCCTCACCGAGCTCTGCAGTGTCTGTAACACTTCCTCCCTTCACCTTCCCAATGCTTGACCCTCTCCTCCCGATGCTGAAGCACACAGAGCAGCACCTACCTTTGGCAAGTGATGTTGATGTGTAGATGCAAAGATCCATTTTTCGGCAGGGGAGTAGTGTAGAACATCAACATTATATTTGAATGCATTAAATTGAGAAATTCCTTAACCCAGGGACTGTTAATGTGTAGACGTCACCTTCAGAATCACCTACCTGAAACCAAAGCATTACCACCACGTCAATGGAAAGAGACATGAAATCCTAAAGCACACGAGAGGCAGCACAGTCAACTGTAAGATATGCCGCCATTTCTACAATCACATAATCGAGATTAAAACCTCTGACCAGCCTCCCTCACACAGTTGTTGGGATGATCCCAAGGAATAAAACTTTGAGATAAGTCTTTTGATACTTTGGGCTTCTGCTGGGGCTGCCAAGGACAATGCCTTAAACTTTAAAAAAGTCCTATTTCTTGACTGAATAGTTCTCTGAGTCACCTCCTTAGATCTTTCTTGGTCTAACAAGGAATTTTGCAGCCTCCTCTTTGGCTTCAACTCTATCGTATGGTTTACTGACCATATGATACAGGCAGCTTCATGGCAGGCTATTAGGTTTTTGCTAACAGTCTCTCAAGGTCCAACACTCTCCTCAGAGTCTTTCCAGCTTCTGCCTACTGTCTGTTTCCAAAGCTTCTCCCACATTTTAGGTTTTCGTTAAGGCAGCACCCCACTTCCAGGTACTAAAAATTATATTTGTTATTTATTGTTGCATAGCAAAGCATACAGCAACTTAAAGCAATAAACACTTATTTCACACAGCTTCTATCGGTCAAAAATTCAAAAGTGGATTAACTGAGTGGCTCTGGTTTAGGGTCTCTCATTAGATTGCAGCAAGATGTTGACTGGGGATGCAATAATCTGAAGTCTTGTCTGCGGTTGGAGGATCCACTTCCAAGATGGCTCACTCACACGACTGCAGGTTGGTGTTGGCTGTTGGCAGGAGGCCTGAGTTCTTTGCCATGTGGACCTGTCCATTGGGCTGCTTGAATGTCCTCAGGAACGTGGTGACTGGTTCCCCTAGAGCAAGTTAGCCAAGAGAGTACTCTTCTAATTTATTTCCCCTCCCCCCAGCTTTAGTGAGCTGTAACTGACATATAACACTGCAAAAGTTTAAGAGCACCCTTCTAGACTTTTATCTCATGATTTCCTTGCCACCTCATATATTCGTAAAAGGGTATTTATCATATTTTAGAAGACCCTGTGTTAGAAAGAGTCATCATCTAATTTTTACTAGGAGGAGAGAGACATCCAAACAAGGAAAGCCAAGAAAATACAATAATTTGGGACCCATTTTGGGATCTTCCCAAAACTCAACTCCCTATGCAGTGATTCTTGTACAACATTGGCTGGTCCTCATATGTAAGATCTTTGTGCCCCTTGGAAGTGATCTGAGTTAGAGATCAATTTCTGAAAAAGCCAATATAATGAATGCCAATAGTTGACAGACAGGCAGTAAAATAGGTAATGAAGACGTATGATGCCAAAAGATTGTTTATTTCACAAAGTCACTCTACATTACCAATAGAAAATAAGACCTGGCAGAAGTTTATATATAGAAACACATATTAAAAAGTGAATTCTCTGTGCGTCTATAGTCTAAATGAAAAGGTCATAGATTGCCATTTAGAAGACCTGATTTGAAACTTTGTTTCTGTTACCAATTCCCAGTATCATTTTCCTCCCTCTGGCACTTGATTCATATGAGTAACAGGATGCACACAAGTACACGTTACTTGTGCTCCACATTAGTCAGACTCACCTCCTGCACATCCCAGGCATAAAGCATGTAATTTGAAGACACGGTACAAACGACTGACTTCTCTTGTCCATCCGTTATGTGGCCACTTCCTGAGAGATAAGCCATAGGTCCTAAGATTCCTAGAAGAAAACACAGACAATACTTGTCCACCGGATAGTTGAGGGATGAGCCCATTGAATAAAGAGAATTCTGAAAAGATAATTTTAAGTTTTCCCACACCCTCTTAGTAGAGTTTGGGTAACAATTATGGAGAAGTCGGTGGAAATTGTTTTTCAGAGTCATCCAAACATGGGTTTCCATTGCAGACTGGCCATTTGAGAGATATTGACCAATTTGTTTTTTCTTTAATCTCAGTTTCCATAGATATAAAATGTCGATAAAAATCTCTCCATCAAAGAACTGCTCTGAGTCTTAAAAGAGGTACCAGGAATAAAGTGAGTGGTAGAACTTCTGTTATTTAAGTTTCCTTTTTGTTTAAAATTTTATTCTAGGAGGAATAGGAAGACTTTGGAAAAAGGGAGAAACAGGGTCTGAATGTTTTTTTTTGAGGAAGATTGGCCCTGAGCTAACATCCGTGCTCATCTTCCTCTATCTTACATGTGGAACACCTGCCACAGCATGGCTTGATGAATGGTGCATATGTCCATGCCCGGGATCTGAATCAGTGAACCCCGGGCCACTGAAGCGGAGCATGCGAACTTAAACGCTAAGCCACCAGGCTGGCCCCACTTGGTGCTGACTTTTGATTAAACATAAGTTCTTACCTTAATTAAGTCCAACTCATCAACTTCTTCTTTAACGGACTCCACTTTTCTGTTTTCAGTTACATTTACATTTTCAGTCACTAGTTGCCTGAATCTTTATTGTTTTGACCTTTCATATTTAAATCTGTGATTCATTGTGAGTTTTTCTGTATGGATTTCCATCTGACAGCACCACATTTTGAAAAAGTCATTCTTTCTCATTTACCTTTCACTGAAATCTTTGTTGAAAATCAGGTGATTGTAATGTATGTTGGTCTGTTTCTGGATACACTATTATGTTCCATTGATCTACTTAAGTGATTAATGTATTCACTTCTTCATGGAGTGGGGGAAGATTATCTGAATCAGATAAAGGGACTGAGATGACAGGAGGCAGATCTGCAGTATATTAAGGTTGCATCTACTTCTGGATCACCTGGATGTGACCTCTGGTGTGCACCTTGAGATGTCCCAACCAAAAGTGTAGTGAGTTTTACAAAGGGTCCTCTATTCTGTTGGGTCTTGAAATTTGATGTTTTCTTCTTTAGCCCTGAGAGACTGCGGGATATTTTGGAGGCTTTCTGCCCACCTTCTTATTTCTGGACTCAATGCAGTCCAAGAATTTGTCAAGTGCCTCAAGGAGTAGGAGTAACTAAATCATATGCTGGGGTCTCCTCCTTCTGTCTCCATTCCCAGGAATATTGGCCACCTGAATCCTGGCTTCTTGGCCATCCACAAATTTTAGTTTTGCCACTTCATTTTGCTCACTTCTCTGCCTCTTAGCTGCAACTCCGCCCAGACCTCCTTGTGCCGGAGTTTTAGGCTCCCTCATGCTATTAATAGCCCAATGCCAATAGGCAAAAGTCGGAGAAAGAATTTTGCCTCCCTTTTCAGGTTCACTTCCTTTGGGCACCTGCCCACTCAAATCCTAGTTGTCTAGGCAGCTCTCTGATAATGTCATATAGATTTTTTTAAAAAGTCTTATTTCCCTTTTAATCTGTTTTTCATGGAAGCACGTGTCTTCCACAAACCACCCCTGGTAGCCAGAAGAGGAAGTCTGGATTCCTGGTTTAAATGATGTCCATATACTGATGAGTCCCGTATTTATATATCCTTCTCTGACACTTAATGTGAGTTTAAAACTATGTAAACTGTTGTCTTCTTAACATCCGTATTTTGCTATTTAAAAGGCATTTCAGATTTCACATGTTTAACACAGAATTCTTTCTGGTTTCACAAATGTACATTTTTCCTGTGTTCTCATGCATAGTAAATGTTGCTTATATTTGTTTTCTTGCTCAGGCCAAAAATCTCAAAGTTCTTCTAGATTTCTCTTTGCTTGTGACTCTCATCTTCTCCTGTAGTCCCCCATCACTTCCTTCACATCTCAGCTCAAATACTGTCTCCACATAAAGTTTTCCCTAACATAATACTTCCCATCAAGCTCGGCCCTTTATGCTATTTTATTTGTCCTTAACAGCATCTGTGATTAAAGTATAAATAAATTATTAAGTAAATTTATTTATTTATCTGTTTATTGTCTGTCTCTCTCTATGGAATATAATTTCTTTGATGAAAGGAATCTGTGTCTCTGACTCAACATGGTCAGAAGCCTGACTCAACTTCTGAATCAACATAGTCCAGGCTTGTTTCTGGAAACATAAGATTTAATTATAATCTGATGAATGAAGGATTGGATGAATAAATTCTAAGTTGATGAGAATTAAAGGTACTTCGAACGTCATGGTTACTAACAACCATGGCTAATACAGAAGAGCCCCTGCTTGACTTAAGGGCAAATTCAAATGAAAATGAAGCTTAATTTTCCCTGTTGGATATAAGAGATTTCCTTCCCTTCCCTTTTCTTAGAATATTTTACTTTAGAAATTTTGTGATTGTAAGTTTTTTCTCTGTCTCTTTGAGACGCATATAAATCTTTTTAGAAGCTAAATAAGCCTCTTGCCAGCTTAATGCCTTTCTCAAGGACATGGGAGCCATTTCTCTGAAATGTAAACATCAGGGGATACAGTACTGTCTCCCAGTTTCTGTGGGAGTGTAGGAGCCTCACTTTGGTAGATACCTTGCTCCCAGGTGTAAAGCTATCTCCTGTCATAAATATAGGAGAAGTTTATTTTTCCTTTGTATAAAGCCAATGAACTAACACAGATGGTCACCCGAATTACCAGGTGAATTTAGGACGGACTATGTGTAATAATTGGTGCTGTCAAGTCCTCTAGCTTGAGGACTAGTTATTATTATTATTTTTTTTAAAGATTTTATTTTTTCCTTTTTCTCCCCAAAGCCCCCCGGTACATAGTTGTATATTCTTTGTTGTGGGTCCTTCTAGTTGTGGCATGTGGGATGCTGCCTCAGCGTGGTTTGACGAGCAGTGTCATGTCCGCGCCAGGATTCGAACCAACGAAACACTGGGCCGCCTGCAGCGGAGCGCGCAAACTTAACCGCTCGGCCACGGGGCCAGCCCCGAGGACTAGTTATTGTTTATCTGGAAAACACGTATGTACATAATGAGTTGTATCTGCTTGGCCATATAAAAGGGTGAGATTTCTTTCTGTCTTTGCAATCTCTTGGTGTATTGCCTGTGACACACATCACATTCTGGCTTATCGCTTATTCAATAATGAAATTTTCTTTTTCTTCTACCTTTGTGGAGAGATTTTCTGGGTTGGGAGATTTTATTTTACATTATATTTCCCTGACACTGACAAAGGTAGGAAAAAATTACTTCTCTTGAGTAACGAAATTTAGACATATTCTAAACACACTCATTTGTCCCAGAAGCAATATGCCAAAGGCAAGATAAACATGAATCACATCTAACGTAAACGAGGAATGAAGCAACAATCAGAGATCCAGAAACATGAGCCAGAAGTGGTTCAGTTGGGTTTTATATTGTTCCATCCTTTCAGGAGGAAAAATATGGCAGAATTAGATATTTTTGCTCAATAGAATATGGAAAAATATGTAATACGTATTGCCACACAATCTAAACCTACTCCCTGCCTTTTTCTGAACAGATCTACATTTTTCAGAAAAATATTTGATGAGCCCATGGAGTTAAGGATGAGCTTTCTCAAGTGACTATTGACAGTTCCCGAACAGCTTTATCAAGAAAATAGACTTGCTGTTCTGGAGGAAGATATGCAAGTTAGATAGCACTTAATTATGGACAATTGAGAAAAGTTTGAATGCTCATGGGTAGTTGTTTCTGGGGAGAGAGAGAAAAATCTAGACTTGGAGTAGATTGCCAAAATGTGTACAATTATCTATGCCTCCCTGTCAGTGTGCTTCTTTACAATGAGACTTTGTAGCTCCTCTGATCAAGATGAGGCCTATTTCTCCAGGCTTTGTGACTTTCTTTGGCCAGCAGTCACACACAGGACTTGGTATGTGTGGCAGCTCACGAGTACTCATATGACCCCATCTAGATGCAAAGGAAATTGACAGCTTTATAATATGCAAAGTGAAGATGATTTTGCCACATTCCTCCATACAGCTTCTACTCATCTGTTGAAATACAATTTCACTGTTTTTTCTGGTGGAAAATTCTGCCCATCCATAGCAAGTCGGTATTTAAATTGTCTTTTGGAGCTACCTATGCTTTTCCAAGGTCTTAATATCAGCCCTTTAAAAACTATAATTCTACTTTATGATGGATATGCTTTCTCTCATAAAGAAAAATAATTTAGGAAAACCCATAATTTCTCGCCATAATTAGATATTTCAGTCTATCTCAGTTTGGTTGGCTTCATCCTCCTAGTGAAAGTAAGTCAGCAACTCTTACACCATGTGAATGTGGATGCCCATGGCGAACATATATGATCTCATAATCTTAAAGAATCCTGCTAAACACCTTCCAATGAGAAATATTTTTTCCTGAAATTAATAAGGATTTGGAGAAAGCATGATTCTCTGAAATTGCTCTGTGCTTTGAACAAATCTATAAGCAATAAGGCAAGTTCCTCAGGTCCCCAATTAAGAGGAATAGAGTGGTTCCATTGATCGTCTTTTTGGAATGGAAACTCTGATTCATTCTCAAGATTGCATCAAGATGTGTATCACACACTGTCAATGTCCCCCTACAGCCCATTGACCCACTCAGGTTGACTTGCAGCTGTGAAGCAAGAAGGCTTGGCAGTGTGCTGGCATCTTTACATGTCCCAGGTTTGGGCATCTCTCTCCGCCTGAGGCTTTCTGGGCTTGCTTGACTGCTCACAGACAGGTACCAGGGGTACAGAAATGAAAGTTTCTGAGGGTACCCCTAAAACAATGGGGCATGGGGGTTGGTAAATTTTGCAGCCTCACATACTCAACGGGGATGATTCTGGATGTTCCACGCAGCTTCTCAAGAGATTCCCCCTGCGGGAAGTGAGCATAAACCTGCTCATTAATGCCACCGTGGGTGGCTTTCCTACCTTCCTTGTCTCATTTCCCCACTTTCTCACTTTTGTTTCTCGGGACTATCTTCCAAATAAAGCATGCCATTTAAGTCCTTGCCTCAGGATCTTCTTTGGGGAAGCAAATCTAAAACTATTGGTATAGTAAGTGGTTAACTGTCAGTTAGTTGACAACAAGGACTGTTTTGCTGGTGTTAAGCGCTATGCTGGTAACACTGGAAAGAGATGTCGTGAAACGAGATAAGCTACAGATAGAAAGGGAAGCACAAATTTATGCATTAGTTCTAGAATTTGAACTGTATGGGGGAAACACTTATTGGAAGCATTTTAGAGTTGGATATTTGGCCAACCGTAACCTCAGGACATGCTGTGAAAACCAGAGTTCCTCCACGGCAGCATTTAAACAGACCCTCATTTCCTGTAGCAAGAAGGCAAACTGTGCTGACATTAAGGCCAGGATTTAATTATAAGAGCAGTGGAGTTAAAATGATGTCAAGTGCGCAGACCTTGCATATCTTCTCTGCTAAATTAGGGCACTAAAGCAGAAGGAGTAATACCCTGAGACCAAGGATAGGGATGTATATTTGGATCTTCCTGAGACCCTTGAACCTCTAGATTCCCATAAAAATTCCTCCAGGCCTGTAGAAGTATTTCTGTTACCTCTGCTAGAGGAAAACAGGCTCCCGTTGTCTTGCGGCCACACACAAGTCTCCTGAAGTGGCCGCCTTGCAAATGATGTCTGCCCACTTCAAATTCCACTTGTGCCCCTCCTCATGGCCTCTAGACCAGTAACTGGCTTCAGGTCTCAGCAGAATCTTGGTGAGGAAGCAGTTGATTTACCAAATGAGCTGCATGATGTGTCTAATTTGTATTGACAGGCATTAGGGGAACAGGTGTAAAAGTGGATTGTGAGGGTTTTCACCTGCTGTGGAACATGAGGCTAGGCATGGAAGGGTTTATTGATGTGAGGGCACTCACAATGACTCAGGATTTGACATCCTGTGAAGACACATGACATTGGCCCTTGACTTTGCTGGGAGGGCCCTTGGGAGATATGACATGATGATCAAACAGTAAATGATATGGAGATGCTGGAACTGCCCTGGAAAATACTGAGGGTCAGAATATCAGCAAAGGGGAATGTAAAAATTGAATTATTATGTGATTCTAAAGAAATCATTGGAATGGCCCTGGAGCTGATTATGATTACCATAGTCCAGCTGATCATTGTCCTGGGGAGGGCCCAGAGACCACTCCTCTCACAAAAGTAATATAGAATGCACTAGTAAGGCAGCCACCAGCATCACTGAGAAGCTCAGCAGTGAGCCTCTGTCCTTGGAAGCTCCCGGTGAGGGCAGGAGAATAACTAAGAAAGTGGACTCCGTAGCGCTGGGGGCAAGGCGAGTGGTGGTGGTGATAGAATTCCATATAACAGGAGCCAGATGGTAACATTTCACTGTCAGAAGCAAGACGGGTGTAATTGCTGTAAGGGGAAACAATCTGGCTTTGCAATCTGGGAACCTTGATCCACAAGGATTTGCGTCAGTGGCAAATAGGCCTTGTTCATAGGTATGAGATTAGATAGGCAGCCAGTGATGGCACTGTTATCTACAAATGAAATGATCAAGAGCAGGATTGCAGAATTCTCATGTCAGTGACCAAGCAGAAAATCATGAGCCCTCACACAATTTTGACATCTGAACCAGTTCACAGAGCCCATTGTTTGAACGGGGTCCTGGGTGTCCTTGAGAATGGAACCAATAGAGCTTCCGCGGTATAGAAAACCTACATTCACCTAGTCCTTGCCTAATGGGACCTATGGCCATGGACTCAAGCAATTATACACTGGGGAAAAGGGTATATCCAGAGCTGTTGAGGGTTGTTGGATATAGATAATGAGCTCCCCCCAATAGCAGGGTGACATAAAAATCAATCCCAGCCCTCATGTTAAACTGGGGCATATGGAGACCAGATGATGCACAGCTCAAGTCCATCTTATGTTGGATCCAATGGTTCTATGAGCTTACCTCATGGTCATTTCCCTGGTATATGACTATAAACTTATGATGGCTACACCTGGCAGCTGGCAGAGCACACATACAGGTAGTACAGCCTGTAAAGTAAAATTCATTATGATAGGAAGCGCCAAGTGAATGTTCCTGAAACTGCCTTGACTGATCAAAATATTGTAAAGCAGAGTCACCCTGCATCCAGGTAGAATTGCAGCCTCGAAGACAAAGGGAATGCAGCCCCCATCACAGCCCAAGTATGGCTATTGCAAAAACAGGACGGATCATGGCAGATGAGAGTCAACTACCACAAACCTAACCATGTGGGTGTTCTGTGTGCAGCTGCTATGTGGATGTGTTAACCTTACGGCAGCAGATTAACACAGGCTGGCAAATGGTATGTGGCTATTTATCTGAAGAATGTGTTGTTTTTAATCTATCAGGAAGGAGGATCTAAAGCAATTTCTATTACCTGGATAAGAAAGCAGTTCACATTCACTCCCTTTCCACAGGGCTATGACAACTTTTCTGCTCTATGTCACAATACAGTCTGAAGGGATTTTGATCATTTTGCCGTTCTACTATACTGATGACATCATGCTAACTGGATCTCATGAATAGGATATAGAAAGTTCTCTGGATGATCTGGTAAGACAAATGTGTATCAGAGGATAGGAGAAACACTAAAACCCTCCCTCTTTTCACTTCCAAAATATTTAATAGGGCTACCTACACAACAGTGTGTGCCCCCATTTCCAGAGTCTTCCAAACCACAGTTCCACTTAGGCTGCTGCAGCCGTCAATCCCCCCAAAACTTTCTCCACGCTTAATTCACGAGCTACTTCTAGTTAGTTATGCTAATTTTCCTCTCAACAGTTTTGGACATACAGATTACCTGTCTGGTAAAATGACCTAGGTGAAAAAAGAAATGGTTCGTATTTACTTCTATCTCCTTGGCAGCTCCGTTACACACTATTTTTTGCACGTTTCTATTTCACAGTTTAGATCATAAATGTCTGAGTATCTAAGATTTGTGAGGAAGTATACGGAATTACACATTCAGGGAAATTTATCCCTCAAAGGAACCATAATTCTATCTGGAAAGTGGAATTAGATTCTCCACATTCATTTACTGTGTCTGAGGATATCTGCTTCCCGTCACTCTGGAAATTGCTGGAACTTTTCTCTTCTAGTTAATTTTGACAGTCTCTTTGGGCATTTTCATTAACCACTAATAATTGTTTACAATAATTAATACTCTGGACAAATCTTTTTTGGACAATTAACACGATGTGCCCTTGCAGTCACTGTCATTCCTGCTGCAGATGACACGATAATTACAGCTCTATAAGGAGATGAGGTCAGAGATTCCCAAAGTTATAACCCAGAATTTCGCTGCTCCTCACCCCACACACAGAGACTGTCACCCCTGAGCCACTGTCCTAGCAGCAGAGGTCTGTTAGGTGAGTATTCATCTATTTCGGGTAACAGGAAATGTTGGCATAGAGATGCTGACTGGGCTCTCCAATGGGGGGAAAGAGTTGTTTCTTGATAATTGCAAAGATCTAGGCCCTTCTCCTCGATCAGCCTTAGATATCACTTACTTTGTCTTCCAGCAAAAGCCCTGTCTGAATTTGTCTACCTCTTCTTTTTTTATAAAAAGAAGGTAAATTTACTCTTAAAGAAGATAATCTACTCCTATAATTTCCATCTGCAAAATAAAGATTATAATGTACATACATCTCAAGATACTTAAATAGTTCAGATGAGATCAAGATGATAATCACATGGACATATTTAATATTTGTTAGTATACCTACTTTCCCTCTGGGCTCGGGCGGGATGATCCTGGATGTATTTTTTTTAAATGAGAACAGGATTCACTTGGGTGCCTGTCAATAGGTTTACAACACTATTTGTGTTCTCTTCAGTTAAGTGTTTGTGGGCCTGAAGAAGGATCAGTCACTGCTAAGTATGAGCCTGTTGAACACCATGAAATCCCTGGCTAGGAAATACTGAGAGAAGAAGGCAAACTGAACGCTTGCTAATAATATCAGAGCTATTGCATTGTTTTCACATAGTACATAAAGCTGAGAATTTTCCTTTTTGTCTTTGGCCTTTTATGACCATCTTTATGCCATCATACATCCAAAATGTGACTTTGTCATCTTCTCTAAGCTCTAAGGGAAGCTAAGACATTGTAACATAAAAGTGCCATGTCAGAGTCATGCCAATCAAAGCAGCCAGCGCTTTGTGTGTGATACACACACACACACACACACACACACACACACACACGCATACACATTTTCCCCTGCAGTACCTTTTACCAAACCAGTTCCTTTGGAAATTAAGCTTATATGCTGAGTCATTATCTTTCATTTAATGATTGCTTTTGATTTTGTCAGTCTTCAATTTTTCTGTTTCAGATTCCTGTCTACACTTTTATTGCTTGCTTATTTTTCTTCAACTCTTTTTCTCTTATTCAAGTGCTGCTACCCTGGTTTCTCTAATATAGATCCTTCTAGAGATTTCTCTTATACTTTTTAGATATTATTTTCGCTTGTCATTATTCATTGTCTAGTCTTTCATCGAGTGTTAATCAAGCATTGATTGACTGAAAAAAATCCTTCAGTAGAAACATATAATCAAATACCTCTCTTACAGAAAAGCAAGACTTCTTAACAATCTTATTTTCTATTAGTAGTCTGTGCGGCTCTAACTTGAATCCATTTGCTCCCTTCCTCTTTCTCTCTCCTCCCCAACACTCTCATCTACTTGTCTTCAAATATCTTAAAATATACTCTCTTTCTATGGTGTCAAAATCTAGGCTTCTTAACTCCATGCTTCTGTTTTCTACATTCCAAACTTAAATGATCTTCCAATTCCGAGTCTCTCATCATGTTAAACATTCCATTAAATGTGCACTTTAGGACTGAGATAATTTTCTTTCAACAAGCATACACACTCGAGCATCCTGTGTCTTATCACTTTCTGAGAACATAGAGAGCATCGAATATGCTGGACATTCTGGATATTCTGCAGGATGGGTTAGATTTCAGAAGAGGTTCAGATATTCTGAACCCTTCTGCTCCTCACTACTTAGATTTCATTAGGGCAATCTTCTAAGGATACCCATTTGCTATTTAACACTGACTCTAATTAAAGCTGACTTAAAAAGTCTTTTAGAATTCTAAATTTTCCTGTGCCGTCTTCTATAAAAGTTACTTTTTACACACAAATTTAGGAGCAACATTACAATTTTTCTATTTATATTGAAAGGAACAAGATCTTTGAACTTCCGTACTCTGATGACATTTGCTGGGAGATTTTGTTTGTTTGTTTCTCTGTTTCACAGCCTAATATGATTAAGGAGACAGCAAATGTGTCTCTTATCCAAAGAGCTCGTGTTCAGTGAGAAACTGCCCATTTTCTTTTCTTTGGTAAATAATGGAACATCTAATGATGTAAGTTTGGAGGATTCCGAGATTCAAATAATCCCTTTTGATAGTTTTTTATTGTTATTTCTGACCCTACTCACATTTTTCTCCCCTGCTATTTTTTTTTATCCTCACACTCCTGTGTCTCTGTCAGTTCCTTCAGGGTATAGATGGTTTTAATGAGTTGACTGTTGAACGGAAATGAATAGCGAGTTCAGGAGCTGGTGGGTGGGTGATTCTGGGAAGTATTTAATGGTGAGAATCACTTATTGTGGAACGAAGCCTGAAAGGAGAGGCTCTTTTACGGCTGAGCTGAGAACCGATCTCTTTCTGATGCTTGGTTTACTAAAGTAACCCATATTAGTTCCTTCAGTGTTTTTACGTTTCTGGATATGTAAAGCGTGTTTTCTGTGCTTCGCTTCGGCATTACCCTTGCCCCCAACCTCGCGGAAGTGTTTCAAGTCTGCCGTGATTCAGCTTTTCCATCCTCTTGGTTTTGGTCCAGAACTGCCTCATCCGCTGTCTGGCCGAGTCCCACAGCCTGCTGTGTGCGTCTCCCTACAGCTGACTTCTGTGTGCACGTCTGACACAACATCACCCAGGGGTGACTCGACAAGTCGGCTCCTGCCTGAAGCGATCTGCTTGCTTTCTTTCCTTAGAAGATAAACTCCCATTACTGGACTCTCACCTCTGTTTTATTGATGTGTTTTCTTATTACTGTAACAACAGCTTGCTGCCCTAATTGCTAGAAACTTATAATTCATTTTCAAAACTGTTAAAGCTATTTGTTGGTTTATGAAGATCTATTCATTTCTTTATATTTACTTGGTATTCATGCTCTTATTGGACTCTCTTAATTCTAAGCATTTTCATTTAGTTTTGTTTTAAAAGACAAATAATATCACTCATAAGTAAATGTTTTACTTGGTTTCTTTCACTGTTCATTCCTCTCTTTTTTCTCTCCTCACGTTGGCTAGAACAGAAAAATAGTAGAAAAAATTACAGTGATAACTATCAGTCAGATTTGTTTCTGTCTAAAAGGTAAATTACTCCATTGTTTATTGCCCTAGTACCACACAACTTCCATAGTTTGAGAATAAACATAGTTTAGTTCTGGTTATTATACTTTTAATATGCAATTAAATATAATTTCTTAACATCTATTTTAATCTGTCATGATTATTCAATAGTGAAATGTGTTTATGTTGTAAATCTTGAATATACAAGATAAATGAAAAAATAAAAATCCACAGTACTAGAAGAAATAGAATAGTTGAAAAAAAGAATTGGGCCGTTATGGTGGCACAGCAGGTTAAGTTTGCAAGTTCTGCTTTGGCGGCCCGGGGTTCGCTGGTTCAGATCCCAGGTGCGGACATGGCACCGATTGGCACACCATGCTGTGGTAGGCGTCCCACATATAAAGTAGAGGAAGGTGGGCACGAATGTTAACTCAGGGCCAGTTTTCCTCAGCAAAAAGAGGAGGATTGCCAGCAGTTGGCTCAGGGCTAATCTTCCTAAAAAAAAAAAAGAATTGAGAAGTATTTCCCTATAGTATTTATAAGAAACTGACATAAAAAATAGGATATTTAGTTTATAGTAAAAGATGGTTAATTTGATAGCTTCATCATAACTCAGTGTATATGTAAAATATTATAAAATAGCCCTATCTTTTTTTTCTCTTTTTCTTTTTTTTATTGAGTTAATGATAGGTTACAATCTTGTGTGATTTCAGTTGTACGTTAATGTTTGTCATTCGTGTTGTAGGTGCACCATTTCACCCTTTGTGCCCACCCCTTACCCCACCTTTCCCCTGGTAGCCACTAATCTGTTCTCTTTGTCCACATTTTAAATTCCTCATATGAGTGGAGTCATACAGAGATTATCCTTCTCTAACTGGCTTATTTCACTTAACATAATTCCCTCAAGGTCCAACCATTTGTTGCAAATGGAATGATTTTGTTCTGTTTTGCAGCTGAGTAGTATTCCATTGTATATGTATACCACATCTTCTTTATCTATTCATCTGTTGATGGGCACTTAGGTTGCTTCCATGTCTTGGCTATTGTAAATAATGCTGCAATGAACATTGGGGTGCATAGGACTTTTGGGATTGCTGACTTCAAGCTCTTTGGATAGATACCCAGTAGTGGAATGGATGGATCGTATGGTAGTTCTATTTTTAATTTTTTGAGGAATCTCCATACTGTTTTCCATAGTGGCTGCACTAGTTTGCATTCCCACCAGCAGTGTGTGAGGGTTCCATTCTCTCCGCAACCTCTCCAACATTTGTTGCTATTAAGATTTAGATATTTTTGTCATTCTAATGGGTGTAAGGTGATATCTTAGTGTAGTTTTGATTTGCATTTCCCTGATGATCAGCGATGATGAGCATCTTTTCATGTGCCTATTGGCCATCAGTATATCTTCTTTGGAGAAATGTCTGTTCATGTCTCCAGCCCATTTTTTGATCAGGTTGTTTGATGTTTTGTTGTTGAGTTGTGAGAGTTCTTTATGTATTATGGATATTAAGCCTTTGTCAGATATATGACTTGCAAATATTTTTTCCCAGTTAGTGGGTTGTTTTTTTGTTTCAATCCTGTTTTCATTTGCCTTGAAGAAGCTCTTTAGTCTGATGAAGTCCCATTTGTTTATTCTTTCTATTGTTTGCCTTCTCTGAGAAGACATGGTGTCCGAAAAGGTTCTTTTAATACTGATGTCAAAGAGTGTACTGCCTAAGTTTTCTTTTAGAAGCCTTATGGTTTCAGGTCTCACCTTTAGGTCTTTGATCCATTTTGAGTTTATTTTGGGAATGGTGAAAAAGAATGGTCAATTTTCATTCTTTTACATATGGCTTTCCAGTTTTCCCAGCACCATTTGTTGAAAAGACTTTCTTTTCTCCATTGTATGCCCTCAGCTCCTTTGTCAAAGATAAGCTGTCCATAGATGTGTGGTTTTATTTCTGGGCTTTCAATTCTGTTCCATTGATCTGTGCACCTGTTTTTGTACCAGTATCATGCTGTTTTGATTACTGTAGCTTTGTAGTAAGTTTTGAAGTCAGGGATTGTGATGCCTCCCGTTTTGTTCTTTTTTCTCAGGATTGCTTTAGCAAATCGGGGTCTTTTGTTGCCCCATATAAATTTTAGGATTCTTTGTTCTAATTCTGTAAAGAATGTCATTGGATTCTGATTGGGATAGCTTTGAATCTGTAGATTGCTTTAGGTAGAATGGACAATTTAACTATGTTTATTCTTCCAATCCATGTACATGGAATGTCTTTCCATCTCCTTATGTCGTCATCCAATTCTCTCAGAAAGGCCTTGTAATTTTCATTATATAGGTCCTTCACTTCCTTAGTTAAATTCACCCCGAGGTATTTTATTCTTTTTGTTGCGATTGTGAATGGTATTGTGTTCTTGAGTTCTTTTTCTGTTAGTTCATTGTTAGAATATAGAAATGCTACTGATTTATGCAAATTGATTTTATACCCTGCAACTTTGTAGTTGTTGATTACTTCTAAGAGTTTTCCAATGGATTCTTTGGGGTTTTCTATATATAAGATCATGTCGTCTGCAAACAGTGAGAGTTTCACTTCTTCCCTCCCTATTTGGATTCCTTTTATTCCTTTTTCTTGCCTGATTGCTCTGGCCAGGACCTCCAGTACTATGTTAAATAAGAGTGGTGATAGAGGGCATCCTTGCCTCGTTCCTGTTTTCAGGGGGATGGCACTCAGTTTTTTCCCATTGAGTATGATGTTGGCTGTGGGCTTGTCATATATGGCCTTTATTATGTTGAGGTAGTTCCCTTCTATGCCCATTTTGTTCAGAGTTTTTATCATAAATGGCTGTTGGATCTTGTCAAATGCCTTCTCTGCATCTATTGAGATGATCATGTGGTTTTTATTCCTCAGTTTGTTGATGTGGTGTATCACATCAATTGATTTGCAGATGTTGAACCATCCCTGTGTCCCTGGTATGAATCCCACCTGATCCTGATGTATGATTCTTTTGATGAATTGCTGAATTCTGGTTGCCAAAATTTTGTTTAGAATTTTTGCATCTATGTTCATCAGTGATATTGGCCTGTAGTTCTCTTTTTTCGTGGCATCCTTGTCTGGCTTTGGTATCAGCGTAAAACAGCCCTATCTTAAACCGTATTTAAAACTAAGCTTAAATATTTAAATTAGAAATGTTAAGATAGCTTAAATATTTAAATTAAAAATAAAAAAGAAAATTTTGCAAAATGATCTACATGACTACACCTAAAATTTAGGGGTGGGGATAATCATATCAAACACAGTGATAAAGCAGAAACTATGTAATAATAAACAGAATTAGTTGATTAAATACAAAGGAAAGATATTTGTCCAATAACATATTCCATAAACACAATTAATAAACACAACTAATACATAAATAATCAATCTAGTTAGAATGTGCTTTGCAGGTTACAAAATTTGATTAGGTGCACAGTAATAATAACTCTTACAAATTTTTGAGGCAAGACTAAGGGAAAAATGGGTGAAAGTATATGAATATTCAATTCACAAAAAATAACGCAAAAGATACAGCCTTATAGAAAAATATTCAAATTCAATTGAGCAAAGCACTGCAAATTAAAATAACAATATAATATCACTTTCTACTCATTAAACTGGGGGAATATGATGAAATTACTAATGCTGGTGGGAGACTAGCACACGCCTACCATGCTGGTGGAATTCTAACTTGTTTCAACCTACCTGGAAAACCATTATCATCATCCTCTTCCTTCCCCGCCCCTCCCCTTTTTCTCCCTGTCTTGCTTCTCTCCCTCCTTCCCTTTTCTAAAGCAGCATCCCACTCCTGTGAATCTATGCCCTGAGAATAAAGGAACAAGAATAAGCTCACTGCACGGCTGCAGTAAGCAAACAACATCTGAGTTCTTATACACTCAGTAAAAATATAATGAATCTAATAATATTAGAGACCGTAGGGTGTAAAAGTTCAAGACCCCAGAGCCAGTTGCAATCCCAGCTCTGCTACTCATCCGATATGTGAATACTGGCAAGTTATTTAATCTGATAGCGTTTCATTTTCCTTATCAGTGACATGGAGATAACACAATACCTAACTTGTAAGTTTGCTTTGATAATTAAATGAGATCAAATGCACAAAGCATTTAAAACAGTACCTAGGAAATAGTAAGCAAAATATAACTGTCCATTATTGTCATCACTTTCTATATTGGCAGAATGACTGGAAACTTTGTGAGCAAACATCAATAGGGGAATATATGAATAAATTTTTTATGTCTGTGTTGTGAAATATCATGCAGCCATTCAAATAATGACTTAGAACTGTACCAGATGAGATGGTAGGATTTCCATGAGTAAATGTGACCCTAAAAAGATGTTTAAAATGTGTATAAAATGATCATTTTATTTTAAAACACTGTAAAAATTCCTTGCTTATATGTATGTTTATATTTGTGTATATGAATATGTTTGCATGATTGTGTGTATTCATGTGTATAAAAAATATATATTTATAAGAAAATAATTTGAAGTATTTATGGATATTTACTGTGCTGTAAATATTGATTTACAATACTTTCCCCTATGGGGAAGAGTTGGTGTGGCTAGAATATGTGGGTATTAAATAGTGTTTTATTTTTTTTTTAAGGTTTTATTTTATTTTTCCTTTTTCTCCCCAAAGCCCCCCAGTATATAGTTGTATATTTTTAGTTGTGGGTCCTTCAAGTTGTGGCATGTGGGATGCCGCCTCAGCGTGGCCTGATGAGCAGTGCTAGGTCCATGCCCAGGA
Organism: Equus quagga; assembly: GCF_021613505.1. Lineage (NCBI taxonomy): Eukaryota > Metazoa > Chordata > Mammalia > Perissodactyla > Equidae > Equus > Equus quagga. The sequence goes on from NC_060267.1 coordinate 137,486,265, forward strand.
TCTGAACCCGTGAAACCCTGGGCCACCAAAGCAGAGCACGTGAACTTAACCACTTGGCCACAGGGCCGGCCCCAGTGTTGTTTTTTTTTTAAAGATTTTATTTTTCCTTTTTCTCCCCAAAGCCCCCCAGTACATAGTTGTATATTTTCAGTTGTAGATCCTTCTAGTTGTGGCATGTGGGATGCCACCTCAGCATGGCCTGATGAGAGATGCCATGTCCATGCCCAGGATCCGAACCTGTGAAACCCTGGGCCTGGGCTGCCGAAGTAGAGAGCAGGAACTTAACATTTGGCCACAGGGCCGGCCCCAGGCCCCAGTGTTTTATTCTTAAAGATTCTAGAATTGGGATAAACATTGGATTTCATTTGTAATTTAACTAACTTTAATCCTTTATTTTCTCTAAAGATAACTCTGAATATGAATAAAACTGCCATTCCCAGCCACTGACAGAACGGATTTTGGTGATTTGATATTGAGGATTTTTTTCTTGACCCAGGCTGGTGATGGAATCCTGGGGAATTCCTCCCTCTTTTTTCTTTATACTTTCATTTTCTGCCCTGGATATGGGTCGAGACCCTCAGGGGTATACTCAAACACATATTCTTACCCAACTCTTTAGTCCTTCTCTCTAGGGGGATCCCTCAGACAATTGCATCTTTTGATGGAACAATTTTCTGGAGGATTATGGATGTAAATTTTTGTTTTATATTCACAGAGTGGCCCGGGAAGTGTGTCTCTCGTCCACTTGCCTCCTAAGTGTCTTCCAGGCCATCACGAGAAGTCATCCCCAGTAAATCCAGGTGGGCTAAGTCCCAAGTCAGAGCCCCAAAGCATATTGAGTGTTTCTGTTTCCTTTTCTAGGTGGTGCATCTTCTGGGAAACATAAGGTTCCTCTGAAAGTGACTGGTCCAAGGAAGATGAGAAACATCACTCTGAACTATTTTGGATACTGTTCTGGTTCTGTTCTTAATCCTGTCAACTCCTCTCTCTATGCCTTCCTGCATGCTTCCATTGATGTGATGTGCTTGGGGCTCTTGGTCTGGACCGGTTGTTCCATGGTGCTTTTTCTGTACAGGCACAAACAGCAAGTCAAATACATTCACAGCTCTAGACCCATCACCAGCCTCTCTCCAGAGAGAAAGGCTACCCAGAATATTCTGATTCTTGTGTGTACCTTTGTCTTTTTTTTCACACTTTCTTCTATCTCCTCTATTCTATGTCTCTGTGTTTAACATTCGAAGTTGGTGGTTGGTGAAGGCAAATGTATATCTAGATGTGTGTTTCCCAACTTTCAGCCCTTTTGTGCTCATTAGCATATTTCCAGGCTTTGCTTTGCCTTCTGTGAGAGAAATGAAGTATTCCATAAATTTCACATAATAATATGAATCTCTTGACTTCTGTATAATATTAATTAGTTCTTTCTCTATATATTTTCAACCACTATTATATGTAAGTACTCATGCTCCAAGCAGTTTTGTACAAATAAGCAGTACTCACCGTTACAGAACTTTAGGCTTGGAGGGGGTTCTGGAGGCAGAGAGAGAAGGACATGTTTTGGAAGCAGGAGGAATGGGAGTCACCGGTTACTTGCACGGTTTACCTGCTCTGCAGGTATCAGCTGGGTTTAGGCAATTATAACAACACTATCAACCTACTTGACCTAACTGACACTTACAAAATATTCCACCCAACAACAGCAGAATACACATTCTGTTCAAAGGCGCGTGAAACATTTACCAACATGGGCCATATTCTAGTGTATAAAGCAATTCTCAATAAACTTAAAAATACTCAAGTCATACAAAGCACATTTTCTGAACATACTGGATTTACACTAGAAATCAATAAGCGGAATATAGCAGCAAAGTCCCCAAACATTTGGAAAGCAAGATAACACGGGTTAAAGGAGAACTAAAAACCTAATGTGTTGAAGAAGAAATAAACAAGGAAATTAGAAATAAAACTGAAAATGGAAACAACTGCGGTAGGTTGAAAAATATTCTTCCCAAAAAGATATCTGTGTCCTAATCCTGGGAACCTCTAACTATTACCTTATTTGGAAAAAAGGATCTTTGTATATGTGATTAATTAAGGATCTTGAGACCCAGATGTTATCCTGGATTATCCAAATGGGCTCTTGTATTAGTTTCCCAGGACTGCAGTAACATGTTACCACAAGCTGGGTACTTAAACAACAGACATTTGACGCACGGTTCTGGAGGCTAGAAGTCTGAAATTTAGGTTTTGGGTACAAGATCAGTAAACAAAAATCAGTTGTATTTCTTTACACTAATAATAAACAACCCAAAAAGGAAATTAAGAAAACAATTCAATTTACTAAAGTCCTACTTATGGCAGTTCTTTTTATCCAGTACGTCATGTCTAGCTATCTAGAAAAAAATTACAGGATATATTAAAAGGCAAAAAACATAGTTTGAAGAGACAGAGCAAGCATCAGAAACACAGTCAGATATGGCAGGGTTGTTGGAGTTATCACACCAGGAATTTAAAACAACTCTGATTAATATACTAATGGCACTAATGGACAAAATAGACAGCATGCAAGGATACATGGGCAATGTAAGTAGAGATGGAAGTTCTAAGAAAGAACCAAAGAGAAATGCTAGAGATGAAAAACACTGTAACAGAAATGAGGAATGCCTTAATAGACTGAACATGGTTGAAGAAAGAATCTCTGAACTTGAGGATTTGTCAACAGTAACCTCCAAAACTGAAAAGCAAACAGAAAAAAGACCCCCTCCCCCATAACAGCATATCTAAAACTGTGGTATGACTAGAAAAGGTGTATTATATGTGTAATCCGAATACCAGAAGGAAAAGAAAAAGAGCAAGGAACAGAAGAAATATTTTAAGCAATCATGACTGAGAATTTCTCCCAGGTTAATGTTAGACACAAACCACAGATTCAGGAATCTCAGAGCACACTGAGCAGGGTAAATGACAAGAAAACTACACATAGGCATATCATTTCAAGCAACAGAAAATCAAAGATAAAGAAAATATCCTCAAAGAAGCCAGAGAAAAAAACAGCTTACCTATAGAGAAGCAAAGATAAGAATTATATCCAACTTCTTCTCAGAAACCACATAAGCAAGAAAAGAGTGGAGTGAAAAAACCACTAAACTAGAATTCTGTATCTTGCAAAATTATCCTTCAGAAGTGAAGAATAAAGACTGTCTTAGACTCAATAATTGAGGGAATTTGTTGTCAGTCTACCTGCCTTGCAAGAAATATTAAAAGAAGTTCTTCAGAGAGAAGGAAAACTACATAGGTCAGAAACCTGGATCTACATAAAGAAAGGAAGAGATCAGAGAAAGAATAAGTAACAGTAAAATAAAAACCTTTATTTTTCATATTCTTAATTGATCCAATAGATAATGGCTTATTCAAAATAATAATAGCAAGGTGTATTAGATGATTATAGCTTATGTATAAGTGAAATGAATGATAGCAATGTCACAAGGAATGGGAGGGAAGAATTAGAAATATTTGGTTATTATAGGTACTTGCAGTACCTGGGGAGCAGTATACTCTTACATGAAAGTAGAGTGGGATTAGTTGTAAATGTGTATTGCAAACTCTAGGGTAACCAGTAAAAAAAAAGAAAGAAGTACAATGGATATACTAATAAAGGAAAGAGAATAGAATCATACAAAAATGTTCAATTAAAGCCATGACAAGCAGAAAAAGAGTGAAAGACAAAAACGGGAACAAAGAATAGGGCAAAACATAAAAAACAGTATCAAATACAAGAGCTATTAATCTAACTATATCAGTAATCACCTTAAACATCAATGGTCTAAATGCACCAATTAAAAAATAGAGATCATCAGAGTGGATCAAAAAATAAGACCCAATTGTATGTTGTCTATAAGCAACCCACTTTAAATATAAAGACATATATAGATTAAAATTAGAGACTGACTGGCCCCATGGCCGAGTCATGTTTGCGCGCTCTGCTTCAGTGGCCCAGGGTTTCGCTGGTTCGGATCCTGGGCGTGGACTTGGCACCACTCGTTGGGCCATGCTGAGGTGGCATCCCACATGCCACAACTAGAAGGACCCACAACTAAAATATACAACTATGTACTGGGGTGCTTTGGGGAGAAGGAAAAATAAAAAATAAATAAAATCTTTAAAAAAAATTAAATGGATGGAGAAAGATGTATCATACCAACACTAATCGAAAGAAATCAAGAGTAGCTACATTAATTTCAGACAGAGCAGACTTCAGAGCAAGTAAAGTTATCAGGGATAAGCAGGAACATTACATAATGACAAACGGATCAAATCACCGAGAAGACATAACAATCCTTAACGTGATTGCACCCAAAAAAAGAGCATCAAAATACATGAGACAAAAACTAATAGAACTGCAAAGAGTTGATGAATCTACCATTATAGTTGGGGAGGGGATGTCAACACCTCTTTATCAGAAATGGACAGATCGAGCAGGCAGAAAATCAGTAAAGACGTAGTTGAACTCAGCAACATCATCAAACAACTGAATATTACATATAATATATAGACTACTTAATCCAACAACAGCAGAATAAACATTCTTCTCAAGCTCACATGGAACATTCACCAAGACAGACCACATTCTGGGCCATAAAACACACCTTAACAAATTTAAAAGAATAGAAATCGTGTAGGGTCTGCTCTTAGATCACAATGGAATTGAAAGAAATCAATACCAAAAGATAGCTGGAAAATCCCTAAATACACGGAGTTTTTAAACAGCACACTTCTAAATAACACTTCGGTTAAAGATGAAATCTCAAGAACAATTTAAAAATATTTTTATATAAATAAAAAAATATAATGTCAAAATATGTGGGATGCAGTGAAAGCAGTGCTTAGAGGGACATTTAAAGCATTGAATGCATATATTAGAAAAGAAGAAAGATCCAAAATCAATCATCTAAGCTTCTATCTTTGGAAACTAGAAAAAAAAAAGAGCAAATTAAATGCAAAATAAGCAGAAGAAAAGAAATAATAAAAATTAAAGCAGAAATCAATAAAATTGAAAACAGGAAATCAACAGAGAAAATCCACAAAACTAAAAGCTGTTTTTTTCCTAAATGGTTAACAAAATCAATAAGCCTCTAGCCAGGCTCACTAAGAAAGTGTACACAAAATATTAATATTAGAAATAAAAGAGGGGACATTTTTACAGATCTCATGGACATTAAAAGGATAATATAAGAATACTATGAACAACTCTATGCCCACAAATTTGATAACTTAAATGAAATGGATCAGTTCCTTGAAAGACACAATTAGCCAAAACTCACACAAGAAGAAACAGATGATCTGAATAGGCCTATACCTATTAAAGAAATTGAATCAATAATTAATAATCTTCCAAAACAGAAAGTACCAGGTCCAGATGGGTTTATTGGTGAATTCTACCAAACATTTGAGGAAGAAATTATACCGAGTCTCTACAATCTCTTCCAGAAGATAAAAGCGTGGGGAACACTTCCTAACTCATTCTACGGGGCCAGCATTACCCTTATACTAAAACCAGACACAGACATTCCAAGAAAGAAAACTATAGGCTAATACCTCTTGTGCACATATACACAAAAATCCTCAACAAAATATTGCCAAATAGAATCCAACATGTGTAAAAAGAATTATACATGATAATCAAGTGGGATTTATCTCTGGTATGCAAGGACGATTCAACACTTGAAAATCAATTAACGTAATCCATCATACCAATAGGTTAAAGAAGAAAAATCACATGATCATATCAAAGATGCAGAAAAAGCATTTGACAAAACCCAACACCCATTTATGATAAAAACTCTCAGTAAACTAAGAATGGAGGGGAACTTCCTCAGCTTGATAAAGAATATCCACAAAAATTCTATAGCTAACATCAAACTTAATGGTGAGAAATTCAAAACCTTCCTGCTAAGAACAAGAACAAGGCACGAATGTACCCTCTCACCACTCCTTTTCAAAATTGTACTGTAAGTCCCAGCGAATGCAATAAAGCTAGAAAAGGGATAAAAGGTATATAGATTGGGAAGGAAGAAACAAAACTGTCATTGCTCACGGATGACATGTTTGTTTATATAGTAAAACCAAAAAATTCTTGGGACTAATATGGATTGTAACAAGGTTGCAGGATACAAGGTTAATGCACAAAAGCCAATCACTCTCCTATATAGCAGCAATGAATAAGTGGAATTTGAAATTAAAACACAATACCATTTACATTATCACTAAAAAATGAAATATTTAGGAATAAATATAACAAAATATGTAAGAGGTCTGCAAGAGGAAAAATAAAAACTCCGATGAAAGAAATGAAAGAACTAAATAAATGGAGAGAGAGTTTATGTTCATGAATAGGAAGACTCAATATTGTCAAGACGTCGGTTCTTCCCCACTTGATATAAAGATTCAATGCAATCCCAATCAAAATCCCAGCAAGTTATTTTGTGGATATTGGCAAACTGATTCTAAAATTTTATGGAGAGGTAAAAGACCTAGAATAGTCAACACACTACCGAAAGAGAAGAATGAAGTTGGAGGATTGACACTACTTGACTTCAAGTCTTGCTATAAAGCTACAATAATCATGACAGTGTGGTATCAGCAAAAGTATAGACAAATAGATCAATGGAACAGAGAGAGAGCCCAGAAATAGACCCACGTCAAATACAGTCAACTGATCTTTAACAAAGGAGCAAAGCAATACAAAGGAGAAAAGAGTCTTTTCAATAAATAGTGTTGGAACAACTGGACATCTACTTGCAAAATAATGAAGCTAGACACAGACCTTACATCCTTCAAAAAAATTAACTCAAATTGTATCACAGACCTCAATGTAAATTGATATGCAATTTATCAATGCAAAACTGTAAAACTCTTAGAAGGTAACATAGGGTAAAATCTAGATGAACCTGGGTTTGACAATGACATTTTAGATACAACACCAAAGGCATGATCCATGAAAGAAAGAAATGATAAGTTGGACTTTATTAAAATTTAAAACTTCCACTCTATGAAAGACTCTGTCAAGAGAATGAGAAGACAAGCCACAGACTGGGAGAAAATACTTGCAAAAGACATATTTGATAAAGGACTGTTATCTAAAATATGCAAAGAACCCTTAACATTCAGCAATAAGAAAATGAAAACCCAATTAAAATTGGCAACAGATCTAAACAGAACCTCACAAAAGAAGATATATGAATGGCAAGTAAGTAAATGAAAAGATACTCAACAATATATGTCATTAGGGAATTGCAAATTAAACAACAATGAAATACCACTACATACTTAGAATGGTCAAAATCCCAAACCATAACACCAAGTACTGGGGAGGATGTGGAGCAACAGGAACTCTTTCATTGCTGGTGGGAATGACAAATGGTACAGCCACTTTGGAAGATAGTTTTTACAGTTTCTTACAAAGCTAAACATACTATTATCATACTATCCAATGGTATTTACCCAAATGAACTGAAAACTTACATCCACACAAAAACTAGCGACCAGATGTTTATAGCAGCTTTATTCATATTCATAACTGCCAAAACTTGGAAGGAATCAAAATGTTCAGTTGGTGAATGGATAAACAAACTGTGGTACATCCATACAATGGAATATTATTCAGCACTAAAAATAAATGAGCTAGCAAGCCATGAAAAGACATTGAGGAAACTTAAAACGCATATTACCAAATGAAGGAAGCCAATTTGAAAAGACTACATACGGTAGGATTCCAGCTATACGACATTCTGGAAAAGGCAAAACTATGGAGACAGTAAAAAGATTGGTGGCTACTGGATGTTAGAGGAGAGGGAGGAATGAATAGGTAACACACAGGGGATTTTTAGGGCAGCAAAACTACTCTGTATGATCCTATAAGGCGGATACCTGTCATTACACATTTGTAGAATCCATAGACTGTACAACACCAAGAGTGAATCCTAATGTAAACTACGGACTTTGGGTGATAACGATGTGTCAATGTAGGTTCATCAATTGTAACAAACGTACCACTTTAGTGGGGGATACTGGTAAGGGGGGAGGCTATGCATGTGTGGAGGCAGGGAGTATATGGGAAATCTCTGTACTTTCCATTCAATTTTGCTATGAACCTCACATTGCTCTAAAACATAAAGTTTAAAAAAAAATCCACAATGAGATATCTCTATACACCTACTAAAATGGCTGAAATTAATACAACTGAGAACATAAATATTGAGGAGCAGTTTGTGAAGATCTAGCTACGTAGTCCTCTACCAATGTTCTGTTTCCAAGACATTAATTTAGAGTTTTTCCCATGGATTTTAAGTATTAGCACATGAATGTATAAGCCAGTCTTTTGGTTCTTAACTGTGTCTTGTATGTGAGACTATGAAGTATGGCTAGCATGACCCTGAGTCCTAATTTGAAGAATTTACCACACCAAATGAAAACAAGTAACTAAGAATATTTCATATGGTTCATTGAAACCTGGCCATCTTCAAGAGAAAATGTGTCTTAATATCTTATTTCCAGTGCTTTTCTCATTTGAGTCTCAGTTTCTTCATTTGTCAAATGATTGGTTCGGATTAAGTAACATTTCAGCAATCTTGATCTCAGTGATCAGTATTTGGCAAATTTAACGGGATTGTTTAATTAAAACACTAAATTTTGGTAATAATTTCATGTGTCATGAAATTTTATTTAAAGCAATATTTTGAATATACATGATACACACAAGCATTTATGATACCCTGCCTATTACAGAGTAAGCATCCAAAAATAAGTTTTCTTCAGCTCTCTTTACTCTGTTTTTGTCATGTTTTTGCAATTTAATAAGCTAAGTAAGTTCTTGACTCTATCACTCATATGAAAAACCAGTCAGGCAGCACTGACTACACTGTCTGAAAACTGAGCCCCAGGCAAGCACTGTCCTTCCTTCTTGGCTTCTACTTACTTGCCTGTTTAATTGGATAGGCAAATAAAAGGGAAACTGTGATGAGAACTTATCATAAAAGGGTCTTACTTGATTTTGAGAACACACAAGTATTCAACCTAGCACGAGTAAAATATGTGGGGATTTGGGTAAGGATGTAGGAAAATTTGAACATGTTTCTGAAGGGTAAGAATTAGGGAATGTCTCCTCTACCATCATCATGATTCACCCATAGGTCACCAAACATTTGGTGTCTCAATTTCAAACCTCAAGAGAAGACACCTAGAACAGTAGTAGCAAGACAGCGTCTGCTCCTTTACAGAGCTTACCACCTCATCTAGCGGTGGAAACAAACACTAAACAAATGAATGCATTCTGAATCAAATTATCAGTGGAGGTCATTGAAAAAGAGATACATTAAGCAAGATAAGGGATTAGAATATTGGAAGAAGGCATGTATTGAGTTAGGGAGAGTCACATCGAAGAGGTTATCTCAGCAGAGAAGACTTCTTACTTTCTAACGTGACAGTCCTAGATACAGGAGAAAGAGCTGTCGTGAAGACCTTTCTGGCTAACAAGGCTGACTGCCCTACTGCACACCTCCCAGGCTCGAAGAAGCAGCCACTGAATGGTCTCAGAACCAACCTGAGTCTACTGGGAGGTGGACTCAAGTGATAATTTAGACTTATCACCCACTAGATTGCAGTGCCATTAGGGGGCTCTTGACTAGGGTTAAACTAGAGCCAATATCTTTAAGTTGAGTAGTCTCTTCTCCTGTATACTGTTATCTAGAAAATTACTATTTACAACCAAGACAGGATTCATTTGCTTTCAAGGAACAAAAAATTACCTAAGCTTCCACAATGAAAAATTGAATTTATTGCAGTGTGACAGTTCTCAAGCAATTCAAAATATAATTGAAATGACAGGCCAGAGGAAAGAGGAGTAGAAAGGAAAGTTCCAGAGATCTCGGGAAAGGGGTTTGTGAGCCTCCACCACTTACATAACTTGGGTCCACATACTGGCTATCCCTCCTCTAGCAGCTGACTCAGGCCCTGGCGTCCAGATTTCAAGAGGGCTCCGACCGCCATCCCTCATCTGCTTACCTTAGACTTGGAGAGTATAAAATCGTGAGGTAAAGATGTGGTCATCTAAGCTCTCTCCACAGCAGAGTTTACTGGTAGAGGCTGATTCCAAGCCACTATGGGCTTAGATGTACCAGAAATGTCTTAAATGAGAAATAGAAATCTGGCTCATAACTGAGAAAATTATGCAGGACTCTCACGAATCCCAGCCTCAAATAGCCTTTGGATTTAATTTTCACCATCATCAGACTGCCGTGTGGCTCTCTAGACTCAGCATCTAACACCCGCATGACTCTAGAAATGTACTATCTGCTCTCTGAGCCTCAGTTTACCACTTTTAAAACTAGAGTGTTGCATCAGATCAGTTCCAAGGTGGCCTCCTGAAATGGTCTTTTCTTTCTTTCCAATATATCGGTGAAGACTATTCTTTTTTAGGAGACAGTATATCAAAGTCTAACGTTTTTGCAAATCTTTTTTCCACTATATTCTCATTAGCAATAGGTAAAGGCCTAATGGCTCGTGTCTCAGCAATAGGGGAAAGACACAAAGGGAAGTGGGAAAAGAGAAGCCAAGCAGAAGTATGGGAGATCTATCAGCTTGTCTTGCGCTCATATGTATATATCTAAATGCAGGCAGACTGTACATGTGTTAATATTCACGGAGCTGAATACTTGAGAGTTTTGCATTTTACTGTGTAAATTATACCTCAATTTAAAGATACACGTGCAGAATGTCAGAGTGATGAGTGAAGTGTGTATAATTAAAGTAAAAGCTGGAGAAACAAGGAGGGCATGCCCAATAGGGAGGGAGAACACAAAATGGTAAGAGAACAAAGCACAACAGGCAGGGAATAAAACAGAAAAGTTTTGGAACCAGGCAGGATGGCTTGGTAGCAGGACTTGCATTCAGTCTGCCCTCCCTAGGGGTACAGGAAGTCCTTCCGGGGGCACACAGGCATAGTTAGTTTTAAGAGAAAAAATTTTCATATCCCTGATCTCCATATTTACTCTTTCTCCCTGAGAAAACGCCTGCTCAGTTGGCTGTTCACCTTTCACCACCCACTTCCCAGTTTAGGAAAGAAAGAAAGATACCTCTTACTCATCTCAAATCTTACTCTATGCCTTGATCTGGGAAGAAAAGTTCCAGGTTGATAAAGGGACAATTTGGGAATGCAATTCTCTAAGGATTACTGCCGCGAGAGTAACACAGAAAGCGTCAATAGGAAACACCAAAGGGTGAAGTGCCTCAGTCCATCTTCACTCAGGCATAATCTCACGGTTAGGCTCTGCGATTTGGCCATATCTTAGCGATATATGAGATGGCTGTTATGGGGACATGCATTACAATTTTTATTTTTATTTTAAAATGAAGTCAGGCTTTTTCCTGAAAGAAAGATTAATTTGGCTGACTAATTTGGTGAGAACTGGTTTTGCCAATTAAGCTATGTACTAGATGTGTCCCATAAAATGAATAAGCTGAATCTGCAGCTTCAAGGTTCTGACAAAAAACATAATCTTGTGATGTAAAACTCACTATTAAAATATTATGTTGGCAAATGAATATAAAAAATAACATTTTTATTTTCTCAACCCTTTCTGTATATATCAGGTTGGACAAGCCCTATTTTGGTGAAAAAGCCACAGATACTACTGATAGTTACTGATCTGGACAGAGCATCTTTTAAAAACTGAGCATGGAGATGGCTCTGTGACTAAAGCATAGCTCTCTTTGAAGTTAGGTGGTTTCCAATTTTCTTATTTCATCAAAATTTAAGGAAAATATAATCAAGATTACAGCATATAAATCATTAAAATTATTTTTGATATCATGATGTGATTTTGATATATAATTTGGAAGGACTTCCAGGACTTAAGTGACACTGCTAAAATAAATTCTTTCAAGTCCCATCTACTTATTTAATGTGAACATGATTTTTCAGTTTACATATCTGTGAAAGTGAAGAATAAAAATATAACTGATGGTGAATCCTGAGGAATTCTAGCAGCAAGTAATATGCAAAGGTACATCCATGAACTAGCTGGAAAATATCAGCACCATGCATCACATTGAGAGATATATACCTAATCAAAAGTGGCTTCTATGTAAAATAACTATCAAAATTTGTAATGTTTATGTTGTTTTGATCAATGTGTACTACTAATAATTGTGAGGATAACTCAATCCAAGAGAAATTTATTAATACTTTATATCCTATGGTCACAGGGAAGTAAAAAAAATTTATTTGCATATTTCTGCTGAAGAAAAGTAGAAAAGCCTGATTAGTAAAGGACTATCAAGCAAAACGTTGAAATAAATTTGTGAGGAAAGTAGAATGAAAATACTCACTCAAGAAAAAGAAAGAAATAATGTAAAATTTCAAACTCCGAGTTCATTCATGTGTTTTTCAACTATGTGTTGGTGACTTCAAATCACCATAGAATGTAGCTTCTACTGGGTACATCTTAAAGAATGATTTTCATTTTAAACCTTTTTATTTTAAAATATTAATGTTTAAAAATAAGCCAGTAATTTAATCATTTGTAACTGTTTAAACTTATGATGAAAAATTTTATGTGTCACTTAAAAAATATATGTGGGTACCAAATTTAGAGGGATTGAAAGCAAAAATTTTGAAGACTATCATGGTAGATACTGTGGCCCATCAGAACAGTGCTGAGAAAGCACACTTGACCTCCCAGAACTATGTGCATGTCCCCAGTTAAGGCCATTCATTCAGTACTGGGACCTAAGCAATTTATGTCACCTAATAACCTCTGAACTCTCCCTTTAAAAGAAGTTGGTGTTTTGAGGGACTTTAGTCCCAAGTGGTAGAAAGAGCTCCCATTTAAGGGAATGAGCATTCCATCCCAGTATTCCTCAATGCTACTAAATGTTAACACTGAACTTGGCAGATTCCATATAAGGCAACTTTCTAATTTAAGATTCTATGAGTCAGTATAGAAACATTCTAAATTAAATGTTTCAATAAAGTGAATACACAGTTTTGACTGACAAAATAATTAACTGCATATGCAGATATGGCAATTTATAGTACTGTGTAAATATCTGAAGCTGTCCTGGATATAATAATTGCAATACAGATAAAAATGTAGGAATTCAAAAATTGGGTATGACATATCTCTAAAATGCTTTTCTACTTTTCTTCAACAGTTTCAGGTCTGGCAAGCACGGCTGAATTTGGGAGTGGTAGTGGACAGTGCACACCACCCTCAGATAACTGAAATGGGAACTCACGGAGATTTAGGCATTGCAGAATTTGGAGTGGAAGAAACAGGTTTGAGTTGCGTCTATTATTCCTAACTTCAAAGTTCACTCTTCCACAGCCAAGCTTTGCCACCTTGAAAAGATACTTAGTCTCCTCCCACACACACACATTGTTATCTCATTATCAACAAAGTAGAAATAAAAAATATCTTGTCCAGCCAGTTTCTCAGAGCAACTGTAGGAATCACACCAGGTAAAGTGAACTTATTGATTTGCAAACTTTTAAGTAGGAAAAGGGTTATATTATTTATTATTTGTTTTTACTCAGGGAGGGTCTTGGGCAGAAATTACCTACACATGTAATTTGCCTGGAAAATATTTAGAAATCTGTAGATATATAATGTCAATCAGCTTGTACTATAATATTTTCAATAGTGCCAGTAAGCTGTTGATAAATGCCCTATGGTTTTCATTTCAATAACATTATTATTGGTTACTAAATATTAACACCAAAATAAAAATGTTAAGGAAGATTAAGAATGTGGGAGTGAGTGTTCAGTGTTTTGTCCCTTCCTGTTTCTTGTTGTCTGTTGACTTGTATGTGTCACTGAATTTTCTAGTGACTGCCCTTCTTACCTCAGAGATAAATATCAACTTTTTTTCTTTTGAGGAAGATTAGCCCTGAGCTAACATGTGCTGCTAATCCTCCTCTTTTTGCTGAGGAAGACAGGCCCTGAGTTAACATCCATGCCCATCTTCCTCTACTATATATGTGGGACGCCTACCCCAGCATGGCCTGCCAAGCAGTGCCATGTCTGCACCTGGGATCTGAACTGGCGAACCCTCGGCCGCCAAAGCGGAATGTGCACACTTAACAGCTGCGCCACTGGGCTGGCCCCCAATTCTATTTTTGAGATCATTTTTTCTAATGTCCAATTATTCTAGGGAAATGAGTCAAGCAATTTAATTGCATCCAACACAATTCATTCCAAATGACTTGAGGAAAAAACAAAGTATTTAGACTTCATTTCCTGGTCAGTGAAGGATCTCCGTGAGAATTTGTACTTCACGTGGAATTTTTTCCATCCTGCTATCAAAAGCTACATATTTCCACAGCTTGTCTACCACCATGAAGGGGTCCTTCTTGAACACCATCCTTGTTCTGAGCATCTCTGCATGGGCTACCTTTGCAGTTGGTGAGTTACATGTCTTTGCTCTGCCCACATTTTCTGCAGTATGTCTAGGACCATGGGGAAATTAGGGGTAGAAGTGGAAGTGCCATTTAGTTTTATTAAACCTAATTCCTCATGTTACAGATGTAGAAACTGAAACTCAGAGAAAGAAAGGATTCACACAATGTCATCAGTATCAAAGCTGGGAATTGAATCCAAACCTTCTAAATCTAGGACCACTGAGCTTTTCAAAATATCTGGTTACCATCTGGGACATTCAAACCTTAGAAACATTCATTTCCAGAGTCTGCATATATACATTTCTCAAACCCAAAAAGAACTTCATTAGGCTCTGTGGAAGTAGACGCAGATATTATTCTGGTCAATAGTGTAAATAGTGCAGATAGTAAATAGAGCAAATAGAGCAAACACTCTATTTAACTTCCTGGTTAACCGCAGGGACTCTCTGAGGGCCTCAACACGTTCTTTTTCCACTTGGGATCTGAAACTCTTTCTCGTTTACTTTCAATCTCTTACTTCCCATTGGTGTTCTCTCTCACTTAAAACATTTTTTCAAGCCTCTCACATTTTAAGAGGCTCTGTGACAACTGAAAACTATTCTTCACGCCTTTCATATTTTATGGGTGGAAAAAAATTCCTTCCCTCCCCTACTAAAGCAAAAACTATTTTCTTCTACTCACAACACTTCTGACACCAAATATATGGGTTTTCCACACCAAGCAATTCTCCATTTCTCTGTGGACACCAACCGAGTATTCTACAATTTAATTCAATTATGACGCTAGCTATCTGGCATTAGCACAGATCCTACCGGTTAAGGACTCAGTCCCACCAGACTGCCCCCTACTTCAGACACCAAACACAAGTCTGGGCCTCCAGTGCTTCTGACCGACAGGCTATAAATCAGGGGTTCCTATGACTCCCTCCTCAGGGCTGATAATTTGCTAGAATGGCTCACAGAACTCAGGAAAGTATCTTACTTACTATTACCAGTTTATTATAAAGGACACAACTGGGGAACAGCCAAATAGAAGAGATGCATAGGGCAAGGTATGTAGGAAGGGGCACAGGGCGTCCATGCCATCTCTGGGTATGCCACCCTCCCACACCTCAATGTGTTCACCAGCCTGAAAGCTCTCCAAACTCTTTCATTTAGGGTTTTTATGAAGGTTCCATTATGAAGGCATTATTGATTAAATCACCGGCCATTGGTGATTAATGCCATCTCCAGCCCCTTTCCCCTCCGCAGAGGTTTAGCGAGGGGCTGAAAGTTACAACCCTCTAATCACATGGTTGGTTCTTCTGGCAACCAGCCCCCATCCTCTAAGAGTCACCTCATCAGCATAAACTCAGGTCTATGGTTCAAAGAAGCTTATTATGAATAACGAAAGACACTCTTCTCACTCTTATCACGCAGGAAATTACAAAGGTTTTAGGAACTCTGTGCCAAGAACTGGGGACAGAGACCAAATATATATTTCTTATTATATCACACCTCTTCTTCCCTACCAAATTAATTCTTGTCTGAAGAAATGTAGATATATTTCTACACTTCTTCATCTCTCACTCAGTCTTCATTCCCACTGCTACTGAGAACACTGCCCATTGGTATCAGCCTCCCTGCAAGCCCACTGTGTGTGCTTCTGGCTGAGTCTTCATGCTAACGCTTTGTGGGAAGCACACAGGTACTCAACAAAGGTAGGCCACTCCATCTTTCTTGAGAATCACCCTGTATTTGACCTCATAGTTTTATGGCCTTATATTTTCCCTTAAATCTATTTCTCTCCTGTGTGCTCGTATCTGGTGATGATGTTCAGTTGATAAAACACTTCATAGATCACACAAATTCATGCCCTTCCTACAACAATGACCCTTCCTAGATGAAGGTTCTCATCATTGTTCCCTGAAAATATTTTTATATTCTCCTTGCTACCACACCAGGTTCGTTTTTGGCTGCCACCAAGAAAGCCAAGCACTGAGTCAATGAGATTGCAGCAGACAGAGGGTTTTAATCACAAGGCAGCCAAGTGAGGAAGTGAGAGAATGAGACTCAAATCTGCTTCCCCAAAAATAGGGACTTAGAGATATTTATGGGGTAGGGAGAAAGGTGGTCTGAAATGTGGAGATAGATGTTTGGAAGTGAGGAGAGGTGACGTAATGGATGATCTGCACAAGTGCAGTCAGACTTCATGGCTCTTCATGGTATGCACATTCATGAAATGGTGGTGTTAGCATGATCTGAGGGTGGAGTTTTCACCTTCTTGATGTCAAAATGTTGCTTATCAGACCTCCGTGTGGGCCCAGTTGATGGGTTGGTGATCTCAACTGGCCTGAAGTGGACAAGGGGTTCTAATTCCTGAAAACCAGCTCAAACACCCATTACCATGGTGACCCAGGCTCCAGGGAGATGTTATCTATAGGAATCTAGTGGGAGTCAGACAGCATTTTGCCTAAACAGCACAGTTAACAATGGGTGGGTAAACAGCTAAAAGTTATAATCAGTAACTGCAAAAAGGAAAAAAACCTTTAGTTTCTATGTACTTAATCATTAATGGCTAACTGTTTGGCGGTTTCAATTCCCCCTATTCTTTGGTCATTCCTTATTCTTGACGGATTCGGGGTGATGACTGATCTAGCTACTTCCTGCTGAATTGGGGCATAGATCTGGGTTAGAGGAATGAAACTGTTTAGCACATTTGGAAATATTCTCTTGTTCTTGGCTTCAGGGAGACATTTTGCCTTATTAGAATTTTTGTACCTTGCTCAAGAGTTTTGGAACAACATCTAAAGGCACATTTTATAATCAAGTATCTGACCAGAAGGATAAGAAGTATAGACAACCCAAATTTTAACAGTCCCTGAAAAATAGACCTAATCTCAGTGGGGCTTCCATCTGATCTCCAGGTGAAGGCAGACATCTGGTCCTAGTTCCTGATAGTCTTTTGTTTTACTGAATATGCATCAGACAGAAACCAGAGCAATGCCCTGATCTTTCATTTGTCCTTGATGATGGCTATCAGCATAGACTTTCTGCCTAGGGGTCATCACATTCCTAAAGAACTCAAAAGAACAAAGTTATCAACTTATAATAGCTGGGGGAGGCCATAAAATCTACAGAGCATGTCTGGGTTAGTTAATCAGAGGTCATTCAAAGTTACAACATGGTTTCTTTTCTACAATATGGCTTCCCTTATGTCAACCTTGTGCTGAGCTGGTTTCATCCTTAACTGCTCTCTTTGCCTTCAGCTTGACTTCCTCTAACCTATTATCCATACTATCCATATAAGAATTGTCTTTTTTTAGTACAAATCTTATCTAAGTTCTGCTGTACTAACCACAAAAGCCTTTGTGTCCTTACTAACATGCAGGGTTTCCCAGTAGCCACTTATTTACATATCAAATAAATATATACCATGTGCTAACCTTGTACTGGAAACTGGGCTAGACATTGGTTATGCGGCAGGAATGGCCTCTGGCCTCACAGTGTGACAGACCAGTGATTGGAGAGGCAGATATCATGGTCCACATCAAGTGCTAACACACATTTTGCTAAGTGTTTTGAAAGGTAAGAACAGTGAGAGTCTGTAGAACTTAAGCCATGGCCTGCCTCTTCCCACCCTTGCCTAGCTCAGCATGATGGAAGCTCCATTCTGGGCAGGCATGGCCAAGAAGATGGGGCTCTTTCTCTCTCCCTAGCTCACAGTCAAGGGAAATGGTATCTCTCTGGGAGGGGGAGGTCATCAACATTTCTCATCCCCCTCCCCCACCTCTGTGTTGCTCAGGCTAAATTGAAGGAGAGTGAGGCCAAGAGGTAGGGGGCTCCTTTTCTACCCATCTCCCACATGTGGGGCAGAAGCTCTACCCCAGGTGAGACAGGCTGAGAATAGTGGGGCTCCATTTGCCCTCACCCCAGCCTGCTTGTAAATTGGAGGTTCTATGCTGGGAAAAACCAGCTGAGAAGATGAGAGGCTATCATCCCTTCTCAGTGCTCTGCTTATAAATCAGGGTGTCACTCTGAGAGAAGGAGACCATTGTCCAGAGCATTGGCATAGATATTTTGTCAAAGAAGAGAGGTAGGCCATAAGAACAGAGAGCTCCAAGGGTTTCCCCAAAGAAACTGATTTGATTTGGAACAGAATGTGATGAAGTTCAAGACCAAGGGTGCTCTTAAAACCAGTGGAGATTTTGAGAGTCAGGAGTTAAGAGGAAGCAGACAGCTACATGAGAACAACAAGCTAAATGATAGGCCAGCTAGTTTACCAGAAAGAACCAGGGAAACACACTGCTAAAAAGAGCCACACAGAGGTCAGAACAAACCTTAAAGGCTGGCCTCAAAAACCACCCAGCAAAGGGGTCCAAATTTAATTGGATCAGACTGTGGTGCAATTTACACCTCAGAGCATTGTTGAAAACAATAGAGGAATCATCTGGCAATTAGCAGAGCTTAACTGGTACAATACCAACAGAGGTAGATAGCTTGATAGAGAGATCAAAGAAAGAGAGAATCAAAGCAAGTCCTGCTAAAACCACTGCCATCCTAGGGCGACAGGGCACATGTGCAAATCAATATCCTCTGAAGAGGGACACCAAAGGCTTTACACTGCAGGAAAAACGGATTTCACTAAAATAGTTCAGGCATGGCATTAAACAAATAAACAAGCAAACAACAAATCCTGAGTAGGAGTAGGGAGATGTCAGTGTCCAGAGTGCTATGATATACTATTTACATGTCCAGTTTTTAACAAAAAATTATGAGACATGCAAAGAAAGAGAAAAATGTGATCCATAGACAGTAAAGCAGGTAACAGAAACAGCCTGTGAGAGGGCCCAGATAGTAGATTTAGCTGACAAAAACTTTAAAGCAGCTATTATAAGTAAACTCAAAGCACTAAAGGAAGCCATGCCTAAAGAAGTAAAGATAGATATGAGGATAATGTCTCATCAAATAGAGAATATCAATAAAGAGGTACAAATTGTTTAAGAAAAAAACAAATAGAAATTCTAAAGTTAAAAAGTGCAATAATTGAAATTAAAAATTCACTATAATGCACAACAGTAGATTTGAACTGACAGAAGAAAGATTCTGCAAACTTAAAGATAGAGCAACTGAGATTATACAGTCCAAAGAACAGAGAGGAAAAATTAGTGAAGAAAAATGATATAATGTCTCATGCAAATGTGGAACACCATTAAGAGTACAAACATCACATAACGAAAGGACCAGAAGGAAGAGGAGAAAGGAGAAAGGAGAGAAAGAAAATACTTGAAGAAATACTGAAAAATTCCAAATTTGATGGAAAACATTAATCTTCACATCCAAGAAATTCAACAAACTTAAAGCAGGACAAACTCAAAGAGATTCACACACAGACACATCATTATCAAACTACCTAAAGACAAAGAAAAGAGAAAATCTTGAAAGCAGCAGGAGAAAGATGAATCCTCACCTAAGAGTGATTCTCAGTAGGATTAACAGCTAACTTCTCATCGGAAACCATGGAGGCCAAAAGGCCATGGGATGACATACTCAAAGTGCTAAAAGAAAAAAAAAACCTTCCAACCAAGACTTTTATATGCAGCAAAGCTACCTTTCAAAAATCAAGGTGAAATTAAGACATTCCCAGATATACAAAAACTGAGAGAATTCGTTGGTAGGAGACTCACCTTCCAAGATATGTCACCTCACAAAAAGTTCTTCAGGTTGAAAGTGACACCAGATAGCAATTCAAATCCACAGGAAACAATAGAGATCATGGAAAATGTACTTATGCAATTATAAAACACAGTATAAATGCATGTTTATTCTCATTTCTTCTTTTAACTGAGTTAAAAAGCATTGTATAAAACAATATGTATATAATTGTATTAGTGGGCCTATGCATGCAGAAATGTAAAATATTTGACAGCAACAGCACAAAGGAGGTGAGTGGGAGCAAAGCTGCATTGGTGTAAGGAACTGAGACCAGATGGTAACTGAAATCCATGGGAACAAATGGAGAGAACCAGAAATGGTGAATAAAATGTTAGTATAACAAATTCTCTGAATACATACTTGCTGTCCTTTCTACTCTAAGCTTCTTTAAAATAAATAAAATTATATAAATAACGATTATAGTAATGTATTGTTGGGTTTGTAACAACCACAGATGTAGTATATATAACAACAATAGCACAAAAGGAGAGAAGAAAGAGTAGAGCCATGTAAGAGTAATATTTCTATATGTCACTTGAATTAGAATAGTATAAATCTGAAGTACATTCTGATAAGATATATACAGTAAGCCATAGTGCAACTACTAAAAAAAAATTTAGAAAAGACAGTGAAAAAAATCATTAAAGGAAATGTTACACAAGAATATATTCATTTAATGCAACAGAGAGCAGTAAAGGAGGAATAGGGGAACTAAAAAGATCTGAGTCATACAGAAAAAAAAAAGTAAAATGGCAGATGTAAATCCAATTATATCAATGTAACAGTAAACGTGAATGAATTTCACATTCCAATCAAAAGGTAGAAATTGTCAGACTGGATTAAAAAATCAAGATCCAACTATATGCTATCTATAGTAGATATGCTTTTTTTTTTGCAGAAATGGAAAAGCAGATTCTAAAATTCATACAGAAATGCAAAAGACTGAGAAGAGCCAAAACAATCTTGAAAAAGAAGAACAAAAGTGTGGAAAGTGCTCACACTTTCCAATTTCAAAACTTACTACAAAGTTACAGACATCTAGACAGTGTGGTACTAGCATGAGGATAGAAATATAGATCAATGGAATAGCATTGAGAATCCAGAAGAAAAAAGACGTTGCATTTAAGGTGAATTGATTTTAACAAGGTTCCAAAACAATTCAATGTAGGATTGTCTTTTCAAAAAATCTTCTAGGACATCTGGAGATATCCACATGTAAAAGAATGAGCTATCACGCCCTTCCTCATGTTATAGACCAGAATGAACTCAAAATGGATCACAGAACTGAATGTAAGAGATAAAGTTATAAAACTATTAGAAGGAAATACAAGTGAATTTTTGTGACCTTAGGTTAGGCAAAGACTTCTTAAATATGACACCAAAGGCAGAAGGAATGAAAGAAAAATTTGATCAATTGGACTCCAACAAAACTAAAAACTTTAGTGACTCAAACGATACCACCAAAGATATCAATAAAATAAAAAGACTACCCGGAGAACGGGAGAAATTATTTGTAAAGTATATATTTGATAATGAACTAGTATCCAGAATATACAAAGAACTATTACAACTCAAGAATAAAAATACAATCAAGTCAATTTTTTTAAACAGGGAAAGTATCTGAATAGACATCTCTCCAAAGAAGATATACAAATAGTCAATAAGCACAGGAAAAGATGCTCACCGTTATTAGTCAGTAGGGAAATATAAATCAAAACCAAAATGAGATACTACTTCACACCTACCAGGATGTCTATAATCAAAAAGAGAGATAATAACAATAGTTAGCAAAGATGTGAAGATACTGGAACCCTCATACACTGCTGGTGAGAATGTAAAATGGTGCAGCTGTTTTGGAAAATAGTCTGGTAGTACCTCAAAAGGCCACCATATGACCTAGAAACTCCACTCTTAGGTAAATACCCAAGGGAAGTGAAAGCACCTGGCCACGCAAAAATGTGTTCATGGTAGCCTTGCTCTTAATAGCCAAAAAGTGAAAACAACTCAAATGTCCATTAACCGATTAATAGATAAATAAAATATGGTATATACATGCAATGGAATATTATTTAATTATAAAAGGGAATGAAGCACTGATGCATGCTATAACATGGATAATCATTTAAACTGTTATGCTAAGTGAAAGAAGATAGACACAAAAGACTACATGCTGTATGATTCCATTTATATGAAGTGTCCAGAAAGGACAGAAAGTAAATTAGTGGTTATCTTGGGTGGGAAAGAGAGAGTGTTGCGGGAGGAATGAGAAGTGACTGCTGATGGGTAAAGGGTTTCTTTTTGGTTTCTTTTGTTTCTTTTCATTTCATGTTCTTTTTAGAACATGAAAATGTCCTAAAACTGATTGTGGTGATGGTTGCACAACTCCGTGAATATACCAAAAACCATTGAATCATATACTTTAGATAGTGAATTCTGTAGTATGTGAATTATATCTTAATAAAGCAGATATATATAATATAGAGAGAGCTGATAATATATTATACATATTATATAGCATAATAATTATATCAGATAATTATAATCTAATTATTATAAGTATATATAATAAAATATTATATGCATATATATGAATAATTGCAAAGACTGCTTTTGATCAAGAATATGTAAGTCTTAATGAAACCCAGCATATTTTAAGGTATCTCAATATGACTATTTCATAGTAATTTGTAACTTAAATGGTGTAATTTAAAGTGTTATAGAGGTTATTTACCTACGAAGTAGAAGGGCTGGAATTAAGATCTCCAATTTACATGAGAGAGAGGCAGAAGTTTCCTGATACTTCACTCCTTGAGAGGTCAGCACGCATCAAAGAGGACCCTCAGTCTCTTCTGCTCGGATTTGATGCTTCCTGTGTGCCAACCAGGGTCTCCCTCATCCTAGCTTTTTTTGCTAAGGGCAGAAGACAGAGCAGCAACTCTTGTGTATGTGTTTTTGTCTTCCAGACTTCCCTCTTCCTGCGGGCAAAGGGGCTCACCTAGAAGCAACAAAGGTAAGCTCTGCTTCCTTGGTTACCAAGAACAGCAATGGGAAGAAACCAGTTTCCCTGATAGCCCCAGTTCTTTCCTTTGGGAGGCAGGGGCCAGAGGAGACTTGCATGGGAAGAACACCGCCATAACAGCTGAGTCTTCAACCATGTGCAGCACATTTTATATGTTCCCGAGCCCTATTTCCATGCATTATCCCAATCAGTTCACTCACCTCTCTTGTGGGATAGAAGGCAAATCTTCTGCACCAGTAGATGGAGAATGAACTTGTGGCTCAAATTCATTCTGTCCTTTGCTGCGGTGGACATTCTTTTAGCTCAGATATCCCAAGACATACATCCTGCCTCCCACACACCAAGGCTCTGCAACATATTCTGTCTGTCTCCTTCCTTCTGTATCCTAACTCTGCTGTGACAAGTTTGAGCCCACTACTGTCTGAACCACCATATACCAGTCACTCAATAATGTTCATAAGGAAATTCTAACCTGGAAAGACATTTTCCTCTCTGTAACCTAACAATCACATTTCGCAGTTGGTAGGGCAGGAATTTTCATCCTAATAAGGGATTTATAGTTCAGACTTGGGAGTCCAAAGATATGTTATCCTATAATTATGTTATGTTATATTACACTACGTTATATTATACTATATTATATTCATCCTGTCTGTGGTAAGTGCCAGGGGTCAAACACCGAGGCTTCTGAAGCCTGCTCTCCGAACTCCTGGTCTAGCACAACTTATTCCAATCCCCTCCTCCTGCTACAATGATGATGCCCAGAGGACCTGGAGGAAGGCATCTGAAGTAATAGTCTGTGTCTCACTTTCAGGTTGAGTGCATCAAGAATATAAATCAGTGCTGGTTTTTCTCCTACATCAAGCCAAGTGAACCCATATGTGGCAGTGACCAGGTTACTTATAATGGTGAATGTCATCTCTGCTTCAAAATTCTGTAAGTCTTGATTTTATTCTTCTTTCCCTCAAGTCAGGAGGCTAAAGTTGGCCAAGATAGGAATGACTCCTCAGTATGCTTCCAGCTGGTTAGATCTTCCCTCCAGAGACTCCTCCACTATTTGCTTCTCCGTTTCTTCCATCCTTCCCTGTGCTACCAAAAGTGATTCCATTCACATAAGGCAGAAACAGAAACTTGTTGAGGTGCTATATCTAGCCTGGACAAGGATCAGGTGGAATTAACTCAGTAGCAATTAGCCACAGCATTCAGACCATTGTGACCACAGATGAGGTTTATCCTCAAGCCCCCCTCAGGTCAAAGAATAAAAGCCTAATGAAGAAGAGGAGGAGAGAACTGGATGAAGGATCTTCCAAGCTGATGGTTTATTGATGATAATGTTAGAGGGAATGGATACTATTCTCCCAAACAACTTTCTGTAGCTTTCAGTCTGGTATGTGCTTTAGTCTTTGGGCCCATGATATGTTAGAAGCTTTGTGTGACACCCATGTGAAATGCCCAATTCGCTGGTCCAAGGGGAATAGAGTTTTTCATCAAGGAAGCTGCCTTACAGAGATGGGAGAATTCCCTGATACCTGCTTTCTTCTTTAAGGAGAAAAGTCATACCCTTGGATAACTAAGATTTAGAGATGAAGTCCAATATCTTAAGAGAGAGGGAAAGTAAGACACAAGAGTAGATAAAACTTATGTCTTTCTCCTCTTCCTCTTCTTGGCTTTTCTTTAAGAGAAGGAATAATAATCTTGGCCAGGATAAGAAATGTTGGCTGGGCAGGAACGGACTTTTTTGCATTCCTAGCTGCATAAATACCAAAACTTACACTAGAACCCGTAAAAGAGTTGTGAGGTAAACAACTTTGGTGTCAGCCTCAATCACTGGTGCAGACATCTGATAACCAGAATGCACAATCTGAGGGACTTACAACCTCATAGACTCATAGAATGAGACACCTGAGAGATGGCTTCTAAAGAACTCACTTGACTATTTTTTGTATTATTTTCTTAGCAGTTATCACGAGGATTACAAGTAAAATTTTAATTTACAATAATCTAGTTTGGATTAATACCAAATTAATTACAAAAGTATTTTAAAAACTTTGCTCCTTTATAGCTCCATTCCATCCACCCTTCTTTGTGTTGTAAATCAGGTAAATCACATATTTATACAATGTATGCCCATCAATGTAGATTTATAATTATTGTTTTATGCAGCTGGCTTTTAAATCAGATAGGAGGAAAAAGACTTACAGGTAAAAAATACATTTATATTGTCTTTTATATTTTCCTATGTAGTTACCTTTACTGGTTCTCTTTATTTCTTCATGTGGGTTTGAGTTTCTGTCTAGTGTCCTTTCATTTCAGCCTGAAGGACTCCATTTAGTATTTTGCAGGTGTGCTAGCAACAAATTCTCTCAATTTTTGTTTATCTGGGAATGTCTTAATTTCACTTTTATTTTTGAAGAATAGTTTTGCTGGATATAGAACTCTTGGTTGATAGTCATTTTCTTCCAGCACTTTAACTATGTCATTTCACTCCCTTTGGCCTCCATGGTTTCTGATGAGAAATCAGATGCTAACCTTACTGAGGATCAATTGTCCGTAATCATTTACTGCTATTTTGCTGCTTTCAAGATTCTCTCTTTGTCTTGTCTTTCTGCAGCTTTATAATGATTTGTCTATGTGTGGATCTCTTTGATTCTATTTTAAGTTTGTTGAATTTCTTGGATGTATATATTAATGTTTTTCATCCAATTTGGAAAGTTTTCAGCCATTATTTCTTCAAATATTATTTCTCCCATTTTTTTTCCTCCTCTCCTTCTGGGACTCCCATATGTTGATACACTTGTTGGTGTCCTGCATTTCTCTGTGCCTCTGTTCATTTTTTCCCCCCAATTTGAAGTGGTTTTTCTTTTATTTGCTATATGAAGCATTTTGACCCACTCTGTTCATTTTTCTTCATTATTTTTTTTCCTTCTTTTGCTCAGACTGGATAATATTAATTGACCTGTCTTCAAGTTCACTCAATCTTCCTTCTGCCTGCTCAAATCTAGTGTTGAGCCTCTCTAGTGAATTTTTCATTTTAGATAATTGTATTTTCAACTCCATAATTTCTGTTTGGATTTTTTTAAAAAATAATTTCTATCTCTTTATTGATATTCCCTATTTGTTGAGAAATCATTCTCATACTTTTCTTTAGTTCTTTAGACATGGTTTCCTTTAGCTCTTTAAACATACTTAAAATAATTGATTTAAAATCATTGTCTTGTAATTCCAACATCTGGACTTCCTCAACAACTATTTCTATTGATTGCTTTTTATCCTGCATATGGGTCATACTTTCTTGTCTCTTTTCATTTTTTTTGTGAGGAAGCTTGGCCCTGAACTAACATCTGTTGCCAATCTCTCTTTTCCTTTCTCCTCAAAGCCCCAGGACATAGTTGTATATCCTAGTTGTAAGTCCTTCTAGTTCCTCTATGTGGGATTCTACCACAGCATGGCTTGACAAGCAGTGTGTAGGTCCTTGCCCAGGATCCAAACCAGCAAACCCTGGGCCACTGGAGCAGAGCATGTGAACTTACCCACTACACCACTGGGCTGGCCCCTCTTCTTTCTTTTCATGTGTCATAATTTTTTGCTGAACACTGAACATTTTAAATAATATAATGTGGCAATTCTGGAAATCAGATTCTCTCTTCTCTCCAATGTTTGTTGCTGTTGCTATTTGTTGTTGTCGTTGCTGTTTGTTAGCGAATTCTGGAATAATTCTGTCAAGTGCACAGTATTTGTCATGTTTGGCTACTGAACAGGTCCTACTCAATTATCTTAGTGGTCTCCTAATGATTGGACAAAAATTTTCTTAAATGGCTGAAACCAATAAATCTCCCAGTCTCTGCCAACAAAAACTTCATTTGTGTCTGTTTAGGAATGCCTTCAACACTTAGCCAGATGGTTTAAAACTACCCCTTAGCCTTCACTTCCTGTTTGCACAGAGCCTCAGGATTAGTCAGAGACGAGAGTTTAAGGCCTTCTCAGGTCTTGCCTAAGCATGCACAGAGCCTTAAACGTGTGTGGCCTTCTAGATTCCCAGGAATATATTGGTGCTTTTCAAAACCTCCTATGGAAATCTCATTACCCAGCTTTGACTTTTAAGCTTTTGGTTAGCTTATTGTTTTCCTCAACTGTTATCCACCATATGGCAGCCATGATACTCAACAATTGCCTCTGCTTGTTTTTTTTAAAAAAATGCCCCCAGGGAAAAGGCTGTTGGTGCTGGGAGAGCTCTGAGTCAGGTCAAATAAAGGCGGCTTTGAGAGTGGGTCTTCCAGAGAAACATCAGACAGGTCAATAACGACAATTCTCTGATAATGGTACTCTGAAGGATTTCCAACACCATTCTTTCCCTCCAGGTGATTCCAGGTTGCTGGTATTCTCTGTGATAGTGTGCTGTTGTTTTTTAATACTACCAGAGATCTGGGGAGGTGGTGGATGGGACTAGGGCAAGTTAAAACTCCACAAGGCTCACTGTTCTTACTGAGATTCTGCCATTTTTCATAAATAAATGCTCCTTGGATTGTTGCAAGCCTTTTAAAAAAAATTCCCAGAGTTATGGAAAGGTTGATTCTAACCATTTTTGCCAGCATTTTTGTTGCTTTTATGGAGGAGAGAATTTTCAGAGGTTCTTACTTCTCCATTTTCATTGATGTCCCTGTCAAAGAGCTCACTTTTGAATGAAGATACTGAGAACCAGAGGAGAGCAACTTGACAAAGCTTTCATAGCTATGAATGGGCTCAAATGCATATATTTTTAACTGAGGTGAAATTCACATGACATAAATTAACCATTTTAAAGTGAATACATCAGTGGTGTTTAGTTCATTTACAACGTTAGGAAACTACCACCTCTTTCTAGTTCCAAACATTTTCATCACCCCAGAATAAAACCCCATAACCATTAAGCAGTTTCTTCCCATTGTCTTCTCCCCACAGTCCCTGGAAAGCAACACACTGATTTTTGTTTCTATGGATTTACTATTCTGGATATTTCACATAAATGGAATCATACAGAATGTGACGACTTTTTGTGCCTGGCTTCTTTCACTTAGTATAATCTTTTTGAGGTTCATCCATGTTGTAGCATGTATCTGCACTTAATTTCTTTTTTATTGATGAATAATATTCCATTATATATATATTCCACAATTTGTTTTCCATTTACCCATTGATGGGCATTTGGGTTGTTTCCATCTTTTAGGTATTATGAATAATGCTGCTATGAACATTTATGTACAAGTATTTATTTGAGTACCTGTTTTCAATGTTTTGAGGTATATACCTAGGCTTGGAAATTACTGGATCATATAATAACTATATGTGTAGCTTCTTGGGGAACTGCCAAACTGTTTCCAAAGAGACTGTACCATTTTACAATCCTGCCAGTGACATTGAGGGTTCCAAGTTCTCCACATCCTCACCTACATTTTTTGAAGGTGTGAAATGATCTCTCATTATGGCTTTCATTTGCATTTCCCTAATAACTAATAATGTTGAGCATTTTTTCATGTACTTGTTGGCCATTTGTATACCTTCTCTAGAGAAATGTGTATTTAAGTCCTTTGCCCATTTTTTTTTTATTGCTTTGTTTGTCTTTTTATTTTTGAGTTGTAAGAGTTCTTTATATATTCTGGATACTAGATACTATGATTTGCAAATATATTCTCCCATTCTGTAGGTTGTCTTTTACTTTCCTGATAATGTCTCCTGATAATGTCCTTTGATGCACAAAGCTTTTGATTTTGATAAAGTCCGGTTTATCTATTTGTTTCTTTTGTTGCTCCTAATTTTAGTGTCATACCTAAGAATCCATTGTAAAATCCAAGGGTGTGAAGATTTTCCCAATGTTTTCTTATAAGAGTTTTATAGTTTTAGCTCTTAAATTTAGGTTGTAGATCTCTGAGTTAATTTTTGTATATGTTGTGAGATAGGGGTCCAACTTCACTCTTTTGCGTCTGATTATCTGTTTGTCTCAGAACCATTTGTTGAAGACCGTTCTTTCTCCCATTGAATGGTCTTGGCACCTTTGTAAAAATCAGTGGACCACAGATGTGAGTTTATTTCTGGATTCTTGGTTCTATTCCATTGTTCTCTATGTCTATCCTAATGCCAGTACCACATCAATTATTTTATTTTTGCAGTAAGTTTTTGAAATCAGGGATTTTGGGTCCTTCTACTTTTTTCTTTTCAAAATGGTTTTGGCAACTCAGGGCCTTTTAATTCCATATGAATTTGAAGATAGGCTTTTCCATTTCTGCAGAAAAAATGCCAATGAGATTTTGATAGCGATTACATCAGATCTGCAGATTGGTTTAGGTAGTATATACATTTTAGCAATACTAATTCTTCCAACTCATGAACATAGGAGAACTTTCCACTTATTTAGGTCTTCTGTAATTTCCTTCAGCAATGGTTTGTATTTTTTAGTGTACTGTATAAGTCTTTCACCTCCTGGGTTAAATTTATTCTGAGGTATTTTATTTTTTTGGGTGCTATTGTAAATGGAATTTTTTTTAAAAAAGATTGGCCCTCAGCTAACATCTGTTGTCAATCTTCCTTTTTTTCCCCCTTCTTCTCCCCAAAACCCCCAGTACATAGTCGTATATTCTAGTTGTAGGTCCTTCTAGCTCTGCTATGTGGGATGCCAACTCAGCATGGCTTGATGAGTGATGCTAGGCCTGCACCCGGGATCTGAACTGGTGAAACCCTGGGCCACCGAAGCAGAGCACGTGAACTTAACCACTGAGCAATCGGGCTGGCCCCAAATTGTTTTATTAATTTTACTTTCAGATTGTTCATTGCTGGTGTATAGAAACACAACTGATTTTCATGTGTTGATCTTGTACCCTGAAACGTTGCTGAATCTGTTTATTAGCTTTAGTAGTTTTTATATGAATTATTTGGGATTTTCTATATATATAGAATCATGTCATCTTGAAAGAGAGAGAGTTTTACTTCTTCCCTTCCAATTGGGATACTTTTTTTTCAGCTTTATTGGGGTATAATTGACAAATAAAATTTTGGATGCCTTTAATTTCTTTTTCTTGCCTAATGCTCTGGCTAGAACTTTCAGTACAATATTGAATATCAGTGGTGAAAGTCGTCATTCTTGTTCCTGACCTTAGAAAGAAATCTTTCAGTCTTTCACCATTAAGTGTGATATTAGTTGTGGGTTCTTCATAAATATTTTTGTCATGTTGAGGAAGTTCCTTTCTATTCCTATTTTTCTGAGTGTTCTTGTTATGAAAGGATGGTGGATTTTTTTTTTAATTAATGTTATGATAGATTACAACCTTGTGAGATTTCAGTTGTACGTTATTGTTAGTCATGTTGTGGGTACACCTCTTCCCCCTTTGTGCCCTCCCCCCACCCCCCCTTTTCCCTGGTAACCATCGATCAGATCTCCTTGTCAATATGTTAACTTCCACCTATGAGTGCAGTCATATAGAGTTCATCTTTCTCTGACTGGCTTATTTCGCTTAACATAATACCCTCGAGGTCCATCCATGTTGCTGTGAATGGGCCAATTTTGTCCTTTTTTATGGCTGAGTAGTATTCCATTGTGTATATATACCATATCTTCTTTATCCAATCATCAGTTTCTGGGCACGTAGGTTGGTTCCACGTCTTGGCTATTGTAAATAATGCTGTGATGAACATAGGGGTGCAAGGGACTCTTGGGATTTCTGATTTCAGGTTCTTAGGATAGATACCCAGTAATGGGATGGCTGGGTCAGAGGGTATTTCTATTTTTAACTTTTTGAGAAATCTCCATACTGTCTTCCATAGTGGCTGTACCAGTTTGCATTCCCACCAACAGTGTATGAGGGTTCCTTTTTCTCCACAACCTCTCCAACATTTGTCGCTCTTGGTTTTGGATGTTTTTGCCAATCTAACGGGTGTAAGGTGATATCTTAGTGTAGTTTTGATTTGCATTTCCCTGATGATTAGCGATGATGAACATCTTTTCATGTGTCTATTGGCCATATTTATATCTTCTTTTGAGAAATGTCTGTTCATGTCCTCTGCCCATTTTTTGATCGGGTTGTTTGTTTTTTTGTTGTTAAGCCGTGTGAGTTCTTTGTATATTATGGAGATTAACCCTTTGTCGGATAAGTGGCTTGTAAATATTTTTTCCCAATTAGTGAGCTGTTTTTTTTGTTTCAATCCTGTTTTCCCTTGCCTTGAAGAAGCTCTTTAGTCTGATGAAATCCCATTTGTTTATTCTTTCTATTGTTTCCCTCAACTGAGGAGTTATAGTGTCCGAAAAGATTCTTTTGAAACTGATGTCAAAGAGAGTACTGCCTATAATCTCTTCTAGAAGACTTATTGTTTCCGGCCTAATCTTTAGGTCTTTGATCCATTTTGAGTTTATTTGGGTGTGTGGTGAAAAAGAATGGTCAATTTTCAATCTTTTGCATGTGGCTTTACAGTTTTCCCAGCACCATTTGTTGAAGAGACTTTCTTTTCTCCATTGTAGGCCCTCTGCTCCTTTGTCAAAGATTAGCTGTCCATAGATATGTGGTTTTATTTCTGGGCTTTCAATTCTGTTCCATTGATCTGCGGACCTGTTTTTGTACCAGTACCATACTGTTTTGATCACTGTAGCTTTGTAGTATGTTTTGAGATCGGAGATTGTGATTCCGCCAGCTTTGTTTTTCTTGCTCAGGATTGCTTTAGCAATTCGCGGTCTTTTGTTGCCCCATATGAATTTTAGGATTCTTTGTTCAATTTCTGTGAAGAATGTTCTTGGGATTCTGATTGGGATAGCATTGAATCTGTAGATTGCTTTAGGTAGTATGGACATTTTAACTATGTTTATTCTTCCAATCCATGTGCATGGAATGTCTTTCCATCTCTTTATGTCGTCGTCAATTTCTTTCAAGAAAGTCTTGTAGTTTTCATTGTATAGATCCTTCACTTCCTTGGTTAAGTTTATCCCAAGGTATTTTATTCTTTTCGTTGTGATTGTGAATGGGATTGAGTTCTTGCGTTCTTTTTCTGTTAGTTCATTGTTAGTGTATAGAAATGCTACTGATTTATTTATGTTGATTTTATACCCTGCTACTTTGCTGTAGTTGTTGATTATTTCTAATAGTTTTTCTATGGATTCTTTGGGGTTTTCTATATATAAGATCATGTCTGCAAACAGCGAGAGTTTTACTTCTTCATTACCTATTTGGATTCCTTTTATTTCTTTTTCCTGCCGAATTGCTCTGGCCAACACCTCCAGTACTATGTTGAATAGGAGTGGTGAAAGTGGGCACCCTTGTCTTGTTCCTGTCCTCAGAGGGATGGCTTTCAGTTTTTGTCCATTGAGTATGATGTTGGCTGTGGGTTTGTCATATATGGCCTTTATTATGTTGAGGTACTTTCCTTCTATACCCATTTTATTGAGGGTTTTTATCATAAATGGGTGTTGGATCTTGTCGAATGCTTTCTCTGCATCTATTGAGATGATCATGTGGTTTTTGTTTTCATTTTGTTGATGGAGTGTATCACGTTGATTGACTTGCGGATGTTGAACCATCCCTGTGTCCCTGGTATAAATCCCACTTGATCATGGTGTATAATCTTTTTGATGTATTGCTGTATTTGGTTTGCCAGAATTTTGTTGAGGATTTTTGCATCTATGTTCATCAGTGATATCGGCCTGTAGTTCTCCTTGTCAGGTTTGGGGATCAGAGTGATGTTGGCTTCATAGAATGTGTTAGGGAGTACTCCATCTTCCTCAATTTTCTGGAATAGTTTGAGAAGAATAGGTATTAAGTCTTCTTTGAATGTTTGGTAGAATTCTCCAGAGAAGCCATCTGGTCCTGGACTCTTATTTTTGGGGAGGTTTTTGATTACCGTTTCTATTTCCTTACTTGTGATTGGTCTATTCAGATTCTCCATTTCTTCCTGATTCAGTTTGGGGAGGTTGTAGGAGTCTAGGAAGTTGTCCATTTCTTCCAGGTTGTTCAATTTGTTGGCATATAGTTTTTCATAGTATTCTCTTATGATCCGTTGTATTTCATTGGTATCTGGTGTGATTTCTCCTCTCTCATTCCTAATTTTATTTATTTGAGATTTCTCTCTTCTTTTCTTGGTGAGTCTGGCTAAAGGTTTGTCAATTTTGTTAATTTTTTCAAAGAACCAACTCTTTGTTTCATTGATCCTTTCTACTGTCTATTTTGTTTCAATATCGTTTATTTCTGCTCTTATTTTAATTATTTCCCTCCTTCTACTGACTCTGGGCTTTGTTTGTTCTTCGTTTTCTAGTTCTGTTAGGTGTCGTTTGAGGTTGCTTATGTGAGCTTTTTCTTGTTTAGTGAGGTGAGCCTGTATTGCGATGAATTTCCCTCTTAGGACTGCTTTTGCTGCATCCCAAATGATTTGGTATGTCATGTTCTCATTTTCATTTGTCTCCAGATAATATGTGATTTCTTCTTTAATTTCTTCAATAATCCATTGTTTGTTCAGAAGTGTGTTGTTTAGTCTCCACATTTTTGCACCTTTCTCTGCTTTTTTCTCGTAAGGGTGGTGGATTTTGTAGAATATTGTGGGGTTTCTTTTTTACGTCAATTGAGATGAACATGTGCTTTTTACCCTTCATTCTATTAATATGATGTTATTACTTTGGTCTATACTTTTAGGTTAGACCATCCTGTATTCTTGGGATAAATCACACTTGGTCATGGTGTGTAATCCTTTTAATATGCTGTTGGATTCAGTTTGCTAGTATCTAGTTGAAAATTTTTGCATCTATGTCCATAAGGGATATTGTTCTATAGTGGGTTTTTTTTGTGATTTTTTTTGTCTGTTTCTGTTATCATGGTAATTCTGGCTTCACAGAATGTTTGGGAAGTGTTTCTTCCTCTTCTATTATTTGGAAGGGTTTGAAAAGGACTGCTATTAAATCTTCTTCAAATGTTCAGTAGAATCCACTAATAAAGCCATCTGGTCCCAAACTTCTCTTTGTTAGGAGGTTTTTTATTGCTGATTCAGTCTTTTTATTTGATATAGCTCTGTTGAGATTTTCTATTTCTTCTTGAGTCAGTTTAGGTAATTTGTCTTTCTCAGAATTTGTCCATTTCATCTAGATTATCTAATTCATTGACACGCAATTGTCATAGTATGCCTTTATAATAATTTTTATTTCTGTGAGGTCAGTAGTAATGCCTTAACTTTCATCAAATGCATACTTTAACTTTACTGCATATTTTCTTTCTAATACTTTGTATTTATACTTATTCAAGATTATTAAGAATTTTCTATATTTGATTTAAGGCTGAGTATGTTTTATACATTCAATTTCTTTGACAAATAAAGATCTATATAGTAGATATTTAAAATATTTGTTAAATCAGAATTCACTATTAGCAGAATGTTTCCTTCTAAACTTAGCTAAAGATTATCAGTAAACTTTAGTTGTAATTTATGATATACCATAGAGTAAAAATAATCATTTCAAAATTTAATTTCTTTCAGATATGAAGGGCTTAACACAACTAAACTGTATGATGGACCATGTGTAAGTAAGGTCATTTTTATTTTTCATTTTAAGGATTAAACTAGATATAGTAAAGAGTTCACTGTTGTAGAGGGTTTTAAATACTTTATTATGAAAAATTTCAAATATACATAAGATTAGAGACAATAATATAATGAACTTCATATGCCTATCATATAGATTCAACAAAGTACAAAGTATCACATTTTCTTTCTCTATTCTTTTATTTCTTTTTTCTTTGCTGAAGTACATTATCACGAGTCTCAGACATCATGTCATTTCACTCCTACTTACCTCAGAGTGCATTTTTAAGAAGTATGGACACTTCCTTACACACCCATGATGTTGTTATTATACCTAATCAGTTCCTTGTCATCTTCTAATACATACTTCTTGTTAAAATTTTTCCAGCCATCTCAAAAATAACATTTTCTAGGGAAAGAAATTTATTTTGGCCTGATAATTCAATTGTAAAGAACATCTATTCCACCCTTTCTCTTCCCTGCCATACCCAATTTCTGGGATATTGACAAAAGAGATTCATTGGAACGTGAAAGGTTATTCTGAGAGTGAGCAGACCAGGCTTTGCTTTGTCCTGGTCTAGATATTGTATCTTTGACTTCAGAGTCATAGGGCCAAAGCAAGAACTCAGTTGATGCCATGGAGATCATCATAGCAGTATGAGGCATGGAAATGGGACTGGGATAAATTATCTTGGAAGAGAAAAGAAAGGAGGTGGAAGGCAAAGCACGTAAATACACAATTACATAATTTTGTGATAATTTTACGACAATCTCTTCTGATACAGTTTCAATGACAAGTTCACAAGGATCATCTGTTTACAGACCAGTGTACATATTAACCTAGGGAAGGTCTGTAACCTAAATGTTCTCTAGTTCCACTACAGAGAAATCATAAAGTCTTTTAGGCACTTTCATGATTTGGGGTAACTGGAAAGAGACTTCACATGATCTCTACCTCTGTCAGATTCTTTTCACCTGGGCTAATTCACAGAAAATCCTGCTGAATCCCTTCTTTTTATATCTGGACCACAGCCCTTGTACAATAAACCTCTGGTCTTATGTCTATTTCAAACTTGTAACTACAAAGAGAGGCTTTTAAACTTAAGGATATCCATAGGACGGTGTCTGAAGGCCATCTGCTGGCAGAATTTCTTTTTGTTCGAGGAGATCAGTCTTTTGCTCTAGTCATGCCTTCAACCGATTGGATGAGGCCCACCCACATTATGGAGGACAATCTACTTTACTCAAAGTCCGCTGATTTAAATATTAATCTCATCCAAAAACACCCTCACAGAAATATTCAGAATAATATTTGACCAAATATCTGGGCACCATGGCCCAGCCAAGTTGACACATAAAATTCACCATCACAAAGCCTGTCCCTGAACCACTAGTTGGAGGACAGCTGCCCTCCAATACAAAACACCTACCCCAGGGACCACCACATGAGCAGACAACGAACTTTTTATTTTATTCTTGCCTTTCCAATTTTGTCTGTTTACTAGATGGCACTTTAATCTGCCTAAGACAAAAACGACAATACTATAATCATCAATCCAGGGGTAGACTGAATCACAAGCTATTAATCTTATTCATGGTTCTGAAATTCTGCTAGATGCATGATCAACCTACAAAATCAATAATACTTCTTCACAGCAGTAACACCCAATTGTAAAATAAAATACAAAATAATATATCACTCAAAATAGAAACAAAAACTATGAAGTATCTGGAAATTAACCTAAGAATAAGCATACTCAAGACTTCCAAAGAGAAAACTTTAAACCTCAAAGGATATTTAAGATGATATGAATACGTGGAGAGACAGTCCATGCTCCTAGATTATAACTGAAGTTTTATGACTATGCTAGTTTTCCCTAAAGTATTCTGAAAATTCATTTCATTCCCAATCAATATTCCAATTAGATTGAAGATCTCTGATAAATGAAGGACACCACGGGTAAGTAGGTAGAAAGCTGACAGAACTGCAGGAGATATTTGCCATTCCTAGAAACAACAATAAGCTAATATGCAGAATGTAAAAGCAAATAAGCAACAAGAAAATATACAGCAAAACAACAGAAAAATATGCAGTAGCTATGGTTTTATAGGAGAAAGATAAAAGATTAATTAGCATAAGGATGTTCAAAAGCTCATAAATAATCAGACAAATTCAAACTGAAACAATGAGATACCAATTTGCACCTGTTACAGTAGCAAAAATCAGAAGGCTGGGTAATGTCCAGTGCTGGTGATGAGGTGGAGACATCTGTACTCTCATAATCTGTGGTGACAGCAAAGACTGTGACAGCTACTCTGAGTAGCAATCTACCACTTTGTAGGCAAAGTAAGAAGTTAAATATACACCAATCTCATGGACCAGCATTTCCAAACCTCGGAAATCACAAAGAAATTCTCTCATAGCTTTGTAAAGTGACATAGATGTTTATTGCAGTGTTATTCATGGTGCACAGGTGGCAGGTGTGGGGTCAGCTTGGGTGAGACTAGTCAAGAAATCAATAGGTAAACTGTGGAAGCTCTCTTCATGGAGTTCCATGCAGCTTTCAGAATAAACCAGATATACAATTAGCAATATGGGTAGATCTCAAAACACCGAACTGAGAGAAAAAGCAAGGGACAGAATAATACAAGTAACACAATACCACTTGTAAACACAAAATAAACAAACACAATACATATTTGCAAAAACACATACAAACAAAAAGATATACAATGAAATTAAAATGGCTGGCTGTGGTGTGAAGAGAAAGGGAATGAATGAACAAATGAATGAATGCGTGAATGAACGAATAGTGGCCCCTCCCCACAGCCCTTTGCCAAAGCAGAATAGAAACTGTTTTTGACAAGACCACAGAGAAAACAACAATATCCATAACTGGAGGACTACCAATTATCACTGATTTATTGCCAAGAATGTGCCTTGTGCTGTGTCACATGCTTTGCCTACATCTCCTCTCCTGTGTTCCTCACAGCCCCCACCATGAGGAAGGTGTTGTTATTAGCTACATTTCATATTCAAAGTGCAGAGGCCCAGAGAGGGGCATGACTTGCCCATGGCCACAGAGCTAGGAACTGGCAGGGCTGAGTCTTGAACCTGGTGAGTCAGCCTCCAGACACTGTTCTTTAAAACCACTTTCTATGCCTTCCATAGCGCGCCATGTGCCTCTGACCAGACTCTGCTTCACGTCAACTCCACTGTCTCGACCCTCCACCTTTTATGCCCTATGGCTCTCCTGGGATCCTAAGACTCACATAGGCATCCAATCCTTAGATCTCCTCTCCTCTACCCACTTCCACTCTCTTTTTCTTCTTCAATAAAATTAGAATGTCTCTAGTCTGCCTTAATTCGTAGAATAATTTTTTAGCATTCCTTCTGATGGACTATGGGTATAGTTACCAATGTGGTCAATTTTCTCTTAATTTTCCCAAATTTGATTTCTCTAAGCAGATACTTCTCTTGCAGGAAAACCCCTGAACTTACCGTGAAGAATTATAGAACTTGCTGAATTCCAAGATAATCAAGTGAAACACAATTGTTGCTTCTGCAAGAATATCCCCTTTAGAGGAGAATGCTGGTGCTGGAGGAAACCAACAGTTTGGATCAAACTCATTGATTTGCTTCTTGAGTAAATGATTCTCAGCAGAAAGTCTGGCTGGCAAAGATTTCTCTTGGTTAATAATAATCTTTAAAAAATATCAGCTGTTCTATGTTCTCATCCCAAAACGACATGACTTGTACTATGGGCTCCCTCTGTTCTTATACAGATTGTGAGCAAATGACCACAGAAATCTAAACCAGGGAATAGCTGCCTCAAGAGCAGCAATATTTACAACCTGAAGGCGTTGGTCATTTTTGAGCTGATTATATCATGTGAGTGACATGGCTTTCAATTTATCAGGATCTGGTTTGAGAAAATTTCATCCATACCATAAAAGAGATTCAGAATTTTATTCAAAGAAAACTTATTGAAGACAATACTTGGAGTAGTGCCTGGCCACGGTAAGGTTTCTAAATACTTTACAAGCACTAACTTATTTAAGTTTCACAAAAACTTGAGAAGTACAGCCTCATTTTATAGGCAAAGAAACTGAGGATTAGAGTTTCAGACAACTCCACGGTGCGGATTCTATCAGAACAAACTGCATAGATCCTTATATAAAACATTTGGCTATCGTCCTAGGTAAACATAGACATACACATGCACACATTAAACTGAGAAAGAATGAAGAAATACAGGCAGGTGTTAATAAATGTGTTTCTTTCTTAACATGCTTTAATGCTTTTTTCACTTTCCCAAAATTATACGTTGCAGACTAATGACACGATCTTGGACTTAGGATATTTACTCAACACAATCTAATGATAAAAGTTATAGTCATTGGCTCCAATTTCTACTCACTTCTTAGGAAACAACATAAAAAGAATGAAAAGAATAGAATGAGATTCTTGTCAGAAGTTCTGAAATGAACTCTAGGCAACACACATTAATAATAAGAAGTCTTCCAAACTCAGGGACTCTGATGCAAAACCAGAACTAGGAATCATTCGATTCAATCATCTTCTTGAGGTCCCATGCAACCAGAGGTCCTACAATTCTAAAGAGAAAATGTTTTAGATTTGATGGCCCTGTTCATCCAGTGTGAGTATGTCTTTCTCTCAGATATGGAGACCAGAAAATATCTGCAGAAATAAAATAGGTGGACAGAGATTGAATATGATGGTGAAATTGTTTAAGGGGAAGAGAGGAGATGAAACTAATGAGCAAAGTAGAAACCTCCACTAACTCAAGTCAGTGGACTGTAATCTGTTCCAACATTACCTGAAACTTCGGAAGCATTCTGTTTATCAAATGCTTCTGATTACAGTCGTCCAATTAAATGGAAATATCCAAACATCAACACAAAGTTCAGACAGAGTGTTGGGGGAGGCCTTTTTCTTCCAGTTTTATTGGGATATAATTGACATACAACACTGTATAATTTTAAGGTGTACAGCATAATGATTTAACTTACATATATTGTGAAATAATTACCACAATACGTTAACATCCATCACCTCATATAGATATCAAAAGAAAAAACCTTTTTTTCCTTGTGAGGAGAACTCAGGATCTATTCTCTTAACAACTTCATAATGTACCACACAGCCGTGTTAACTATAGTGATCACTGCATCCCTAGTGCTTATTTATCTTCTAACTGGGACTTTGTACCTTTTAACAATCTTCATCCAACTCCTCCCCTCTCCCACGGCTAGTAACCACAAATCTGGTCTCTTTCTCTATGAATTAGGGGGTTGTTTGTTTGTTTTTTAGATCTCACATATAAGTGAAATCATACAGTATTTGTCTTTCTTGGTCTGACATTTCATTTAGCGTAATGCCCTCAAGGTCCATCCATGTTGTTGCAAAAGGCAGGATTTCCTTCTTTTTTATGACTGAAAAGTATTCCATTGTACATATATTCCACAACTTCTTTATCCATTCATCTATCCATGGACACTTAGGTTGTTTCCATGTCTCAGGTATTGTAACTAATGTTGCTATGAACATGGGGGTACAGATATTTCTTCGACATTGTGTTTTAGTTTCCTTCGGATATATTCCCAGAAGTAGAATTGCTGGATTATATGGTAGTTCTATTTTTAATTTTTTGAGGAACCTCCATACTCTTTTCTATAGTGGCTGTGCCAATTTACATTCCTGCCAACAGTGCACAGGAGTTCCCTTTTCTCCACATCCTCACCAGCATTTGTTATCTCTTGTCTTTTTGATGATAGTCATTCTAACAGGCATGAGGTGATATCTCATTGTGCTTTTGATTTGCATTTCCCTTGTGATTAGTGATGTTGAACATCTTTTCATGTACCTGTTGGCCATTTGTATATCTTCTTTGGAAAAATGTCTATTCAGGTCCTTTGTCCATTTTTAAGTTGGATTATTTGTGATTTTTGCTATTGAGTTGTATGAGTTTTTTTTTTTTTACCTGAGGAAGATTTGCCCTGAGCTAACATCTGTGCCAGTCTTCCTCTATTTTTTAGTATGTGGACCAACAGCACAGCATGGCCGCTAACAGAGTGGTGTAGGTCCACACCTGGGAAGTGAACCCAGGCCACTGAAGTGGAGCGCACTGAACTTAAGCACTAGGCCACCAGGGCTGGCCCTTTGTAGAGTTCTTTATATATTTTAGATAATAACCTCTTATCAGATATATGATTTGCAAATATTTTTTTCCCTTTCCATAGGTTGTCTTTTCACTATGTTGATTGTAGGGGAAGGCCTTTTTAAGAGAGGTTATTCATGATTCATTCAGCTAGGATCTCCTCTTCAAACACATCATCCTGGACCACTGCATCCAAAGTAGCCCCTCCCAAAGCACTCTAGACCTCATCTCTCCATTTGATATTCTTCAAGTCATTCACAAGGTTGTAAATTTATGTTTATTAATTGTTCATTACCTATCTTTATTTCACCATTAGAATGTACACTCGTGAACAGGAACCCAACATACAATAGGCTCTCAGTTATTCTTAAAGAATTTTTCTGTTCTGGAACCCCTGCCTCAACCTCCAATTCCAGGGAAAGATGGAATATACTTTAAACCCAATCAAAATGACATCAGCAGGAATGGCAGAGGAAGGACCTCCAAAAACCCAGTCCTCCATAAAAGCAATGAGAACACTGGCAAAAACTGTCAAAATCAATGTTTTCAGATTCTGAAAATTAACCAAAGCCTTGCAAAAGTGCAAGGAGCATTTATTCAAGAAAAATGGCTGAATATTAGTAAGAAGAGCAAGATTTGTGTTGTTTTTAATTTGCCCTATTCCCATTCCCCTCACTCACTCTGCCTTAAAAACCAACAGCCCTGCAACCATGGTGAGAATCAGCACCCGAGTAGCCACTGAAGAGGGAAGAACCTGTTTGGAGTTTCTCTAAGGGATCATTTCCAAAGAGTTATCATTATTTGATCTGTGTGACAGTTCCCTATATACCCTCATTTGCAGGCTTGTCTTTTTTTATTTTGGTGAGGAAGATTCGCCCTGAGCTAACATCTGTGCCAATCTTCCTCTATTTTTTTGTATGTGGGTTGCCACCATAGCATGGCTGCAGACAAGTGGTATAGGTCTGCACCCAGGAACTGAACCCTGACCGCTGAAGTGGAGCATGCCAAACTTAACCACTAGGCCATGGGGCCAGCCCCTGCAGGCTTGTCTTTTTTTTTTTTTTTTTAAAGATTTTATTTTTTTTCTTTTTCTCCCCAAACCCCCCCGGTACATAGTTGTATATTCTTTGTTGTGGGTCCTTCTAGCTGTGGCACGTGGGATGCCGCCCCAGCATGGCCCGATGAGCAGCGCCATGTCCGCGCCCAGGACTCGAACCAACGAAACACTGGGCCGCCTGCAGCAGAGTGTGCGAACTTAACCACTCGGCCACGGGGCCAGCCCCTCAGGTTTGTCTTTTTTGACCTGACTAAAACTCTTTCACTGAGAACAGGTCCCCAGCTCTGCCCCTGGGGCATTTGTCAGAAAACAATGAGCCTCATTTAAAAAAATTTGCAACAGCCTTAGGCAATGATAATAGTTGGGGCAAAAAAGAAGTTAACCAAAAAACATAAAAGAAAAAGCAAAGAATAGGATGTCCAAGGGAGCTTTGAAAATCTCTGGCATATTCCTGGGACTCTAGAAGGCCACAGGCAGAAGCAGGTCTGTGCATGCCTAAGAGACTTTAGAAGACCCTAAGCTTTCACATTGGCTGATATTGAGGCTCTGCATAACAAGAAATTAAATCTATGGCAGGGTTGTAAACTGCCTGCCTGACCATTGGAGTCATGGCTGAAAACACACAGAGTCCCTCAGCAAAGGCTGGTAGATTTATTGTTTCCAAGTATCTGCAGAATGCTACGTCCAATCATTAGATGACCTCTAAACTAATGGAAGAGTTTTTGGTGGTACCCACAAAAAAGAACACAGACTTTACAGAATTTGCTCATAAAAGTCAGTAAACAAAGAAACAGCAGAGCAACAATAAACACAACACAAACAGCACACAGCATAAACAGCAACAGCAACGAACCATGGAGAGAGATCCGACTTCTAGAGTTAACATATTATATTACTTTAAATATCTAGTTTCAATAGAAAGTTATGAGACATGCAAACAAATAAGAAAGAATAGCCCTATACCAAAAAAAATTGTTGAATAGAAATTGTTGCTGAGAAAGCCTAGATGTTGGACTTACTAGACAAAGACTTTAAATCAACCATTTAACATATATCCAAAGAGACAAAGCAAACTAGGCCACATAACCAAAGGAAAGCATGAGAATGACATGTGAACAAATAGAGAACATCAATAAAGAGATAAAAATTATTTTTTAAAAAAAGAACAAAATAGAACTTCTGGACGTGAAAAGTACAACTGAAATGACAGATTTACTAGCGGCACTCAAATTAGAGTTGCACAGGCAGAAGAAAGAATCACTGAACTTGAAGATAAGTCAACTGATATTGTCCAGTCTGAGGAACAGAAAGAAAAATAATGAAAAAAAAAGGAACAGAGCCTCAGAAACCTGTGGGATATATGCATACCAACACAAAGACAATGGCAGTCCAAGAAGAAGAGAGATAGAAAGGGACAGAAATAATATTTGAATAAATAATGGTTGAAAACTTCCAAAATTTGATGAAAAACATTAATCTACACCTCTTAGAAGTTCAGTAAACTCCAAATAGAACAAACTTGAAGGGATTCATACCTATACACATCATAATTGAGAGCCAAAGACAAAAAGAGAATCTTCAAAGCAGCAAGAGATAAGTGAATCATCAAACACAAGTCATCTTCAGTAAGATTATCTGCTGATTTCTGATCAGAAATCATGGAGGCCAGAAGGCAGCGGGATGACATATTCAAAATGTTGAAAGAAAAACACTATCAACCAGTAATTCTATATCCATCAAAATTATCCTTCAAAAATGAAAGAGAAATTAAGACATTCCAAGATAAACAAAAACTGAGAATTTGTCACCCTATAAGAAATACTAAAGTGTGTCCTTCAGGCTGAAATGAAAGGACACTCAAATCCACATGAAGAAATAAAGCGAACTGGTAAAGGTAACTATATAGGAAAACATAAAAGACAGTGTAAATTATTCTTTGTTTTAAAATATTTTTTTCTCCTATCTGATTAAAAAGATAACTGTATAAGCATTAACTATAAACCTGTATTGATGGGCATATGGTGCACAAAGATGAAATTTGTATGAAGATAACATCACAGAGGAGGAGGTGGATGAAGCTATACAGAAGCAAAGCTTTGTAGAGTATTGATATTAAGTTGGTTTAACAAGAACTAGATTGTTATAGATTAAGATATTAATTGTAATCCCCAGGGCAACCACTAAGAAAATAACTCAAACATATAGTAAAAGAAACGACAAGGGAATTAAAATTGTAAAGTCAAAAATAACACAGAAGAGAGGCTGGCCCCCTGCCCGAGAAGTTAAGTTCATGTGCTCCACTTCGGCAGCCCAGGGCTTCACTGGTTTGGATCCTGGGTGCGGACATGGCACCCCTCGTCAGGCCACGTTGAGGTGGCATCCCAAACGCCACAACTGGAAGGACCCACAACTAAAATATACAACTATGTACTGGGGGGGTTTGGGGAGAAAAAGCAGGAAAAAGAAAAAGAAGATTGAGAACAGTTGTTAGCTCAGGTGACAATCTTTAAAAAAAAACACATAAGAGAAGGCAATAGAATGACAGAGCAGAAAAAAAAACGCAAGACGGAAAACAAATAGCAAAATGGCAGAGGAAAATCCTAGCTTAGCCATAATTACATAAATGGATGAAACACTACAATCCAAAACAGGTTGCAGAGTGGATAAAAACACGATCTGATTAGATGCTGTCTACAAAAAACACTTTGGATTCTAAGACAAATAGGTTGAAAGTAAAAGGATGAAAAAGATGCACCATGCAAACAGTAACCGAAAGAAACCTGGAGTGGCTATACGAAGATCAAACAAAATAAAACTTAAAACAGAAGTTGTTACTAGAGACAAAGAAGGATATTTTATAATGACCAAAGAGTCAGTCCATCAGAAGACATGTAAGTATAG
The DNA here is from genome assembly GCF_021613505.1 of Equus quagga. Lineage (NCBI taxonomy): Eukaryota > Metazoa > Chordata > Mammalia > Perissodactyla > Equidae > Equus > Equus quagga. The sequence continues at coordinate 137,531,086 of NC_060267.1, forward strand.
ACATTTATGCAACTAAAAACAGAGCCCAAGAGACATGAAGCAAAAACTGAGAAAATTATAGAGGGAAATAGACAATTCCACAGTAAGAGTTGGGAGATTTCAACATCCTGTTTCCAATAATGGCTAGAACAACTAGGCAGAAATCGAAAGTAGAACGGACGTGAAGAATTATACCTCTCCAGACACAGCAGACCTAACCAGATATCCATAGAACGCTCTGTCCAACAACATCAGGAGACACGTATTTCTCAAGTGCACGTGAAATATTCTCCAGGACAGACCGTATCCTGGACCATTAACAACGTTCAATGAATTTAAAATGATTGAAATCATACCAAGTATGCTCTCTGACCACAATGGACTGAAATTAGAAATCAGTAGCAGAAGGAAACTTGGGATATTCATAAATAAGTAACAGGCACTCTTATACATTGCTGGTGGGGATGTAAACTGGCACAACCCTTCAGAGGGGAAATTTAGCAAATACCTAACAAAACCGTGTATATACTTTCCTTTTAAGCCGGTAATCCCACTCCTAGGAATCTGCTACTCTGAAGACAAACTTCTATGCAAAAATATATACACACAAGGTTATTCACAGCAGCATTGTTTGTTATTGCAAAATATTGAAAACAACCTAAATGCTCACACATGGGAGAATGGTTAAATACACTAAAGTACATCATGCAACGGAGAACTGTACAGCTGTAAAGGAGGATGAGAAAGGTCTCTGTGAACTGATATGGAGTGTTTTCCAGGGCCTACTGTAAGTGAAGAAAGCAAAATGCCAAAGAGTGTCTATAGTATGCTACCGTTCACGTAAGGAAGAAAGGGTGAAAGAAAATACTCCTGCATCTGCTCATTTGTGCAAAGGAAATATAGCAAGCGTAAACCAGAAACTAAAGAGATTGGCTACCTATAGGGAGTAGGTGGGGAAAAGGGGGAAAGAAATGAGGAATGGGAACAGGATGGTAGAGGTGAGGAGGGAGCAGCCCTTCTCTGAGCAACTTTTGGTACAACTCTCTTAAAACCACAGTAATGTTTCACATATACAAAAAATGAACAATTAAAACCAACCAGGATGTGGGAGTGGGGGGGGGGGGACCCAAAATGGAGTACAAACACTAACAAAGGCACCTACCTGTATCACAAATAAATAACAGAACCACCTAGGTAACTTTGGAGAACAGTATCCTGACGGGCTACTGTGAGGCTAAAGACAAAGAGAACCCTACATAAATGCTGCAATCCAGTTGGTGACTGTCTTTCTCACAGGGGTACATGTTAGCAATTCTGAAACTCTATGCTACAATTGAGCAAACAAGTAGATACATTGTTGACAGTAAGAACTGGGTTTCTTGCTGTTGTAGAGAAATATTAAAGCAAGGAGAGAGGGAAGACTAAAATGAATATATATATATTATGATTTTTAGTATATATACACATAGATACAGAAATATACA